>NC_142928.1:162494705-162722562 GCF_046866305.1 Octopus bimaculoides
CCTAATTAAACCTCTGTTGTTCATAAAGATAATGCATTGGTGGACTCACACTATTGTATCTTCTTACAGGTCAAATTAAATGTCTAAATCTGTGGTTCTCAACCAAGGTTCATATGATCCTTGAGGGTCCATATAATATGTTGTTAAAATTTGTCTGCAATAAATTGGTTATATTTCTACAATCTTAATTTTTTTTTACACAAGTTCTAATAATATTTAATTATAAAAATACTAGTTTAAAAGCCATACTCCATGTGGACTTTTAAGCTAGCTGCTACAGAGGACTAATTGGGTCTGCAGCCCAAAACCAAATAGAGCTAAATAGCATGACTATAATACATGTATAATGACTATATGCCCTGGTGGTGTTTGATCAGAGGTTAAGGACGGATGAGAATTAATTCTGTAATGCAATCCTTCTAATTTTCCAGTCCCAAGTTGAATTCTAACTATTGGTCAATTTGTCCCAAAGTTCTTATTGTGATGTAAAATTATCTCCCCCTTGATCTCTGACATCATCTGACAAATGCCAACCAAGCTGGTGTGAATCAGCCAAGCTTTACCTGTTAGAAATAGCAACTCAAATGCTTTTAAATCAGATCCCAATGCTGGATATTCAAGAACCAAATGAAGGGCAGATTTTCAATCCTAGGATCATTCTCATTCCAAAAAGGTATAATATATCTATGTAGAGCAAATGTAGACTGAGATACAGGGTTCCTAGATGGACAGTCAGAATCTCACTTTTATAATTATAGATAATGTGAACTTTTAAGCATTGAATAGCTGGGATGTTTAACGTGAGTAAAATAGGGGTCCATAGGTAAAAAATGGTTGAGAAACACTGGTCTAAATAATCACTACATTTTGTAGTAGGAAGCAAGGGTACAGAGAAATTATGTTAAAACAGATGTATGTGGGAAGGATAGTATGGTTAAGAAGTTTGTTTCATACCCATGAATTCCATATTCAGTCTCATATTTCTTATAACCTTGAGTCAACCCAAACCTCCTTAGTGAAACTGGGTTGGCAGGAACATGCGTGTGCGTATGTGTATTTATATAATTATCTGCAAGGAAAATAATTTACATAATTATTCACAAGGAAGTGAGAAAATCATTTTATTACATAGATTTACAATTGTTTCATCAATATGTGATCTCAAGTGTGTTACTATATTATTATATAATATATGCAACTATAGATTCCTGAGGTACCATTATACTGATACAATTGGATGTCAGCTCTTTGACATTATATATAAAATCCATATTTACAAATTTTCAGAAATATGATCTGTAAAACAATCAGTCTCTGATTTAAAGTCATATTTGATAACCTGTACCTGTTGATGAGCTTAAAAGGAGTCAACTCCAGAGTCAAAACCCAATATATATGTATGTATGTATGTATCATTATCATCATCTTAACATCTACCTTTCTATGCTCACATATGTTGGATGGAAATTTGTTGAGGTAAATTTTCTATAGCTAGATGCCCTTCCTGGTATACTGTCTTGCGATTTGTAACACTTCATGCCTCTGGTCCCCACACTGTAGAACATTGGAAAAGCCCTTCCTTTCTGCTTCTCCACTTGCTAAATAGATCTGTCTCCTATTCTCTCTTCTAGCTAGCTGATAGAGTTCTCTACTACTCCAATTCTTCCAGTCTTTCCAAGCCTATCTCTTCACTTTTATGGCTCTGTTTACGTCACTGTTCCACCACCACATCAACCTCTGCCTGGCAGAAACTTTGTACTAAACACAACTTTGGTCTGTCACCTTCACTAGATTGTCCAATGAGAACTTCTAGTTGTTCTCATTGTTATACATTTCTATCTCCTCCTCTATTTTGTCAAACACTTCAATAAGAATTCTCAATCTCTAACTATTCAGTGACTCTTCAAGATTCCATACCTTCCTTGTCCAGACTGGTTTGTATCTATAAGTGTGTGTATATATATATATATATATATATATATATATATATATATATATATATATATATATATATCATTGTTATGTGTTGGATACTATGGCTGGCCATACCCCCAAAAAATCATTTTATGATGTAACAAAAGGCATATGTCAGCATGACCAGTAAACTCTCTAAACACCTGTTGCAAGTAGCATACATTGTTGTCACATCTGTGCAAAAGTAAGTCCCTAGCAGGCCTCAAGTGCCTCATCCATGCTGCACATGTCTTTAAAAGACAATAAAGCAATAGCATTGCTCAAGATTGAAGTGCAGCCATTGGGCACAACTTTTTTAGGTGCAGGTGTGACTGTATGGTAAGATGCTTCCCAACTGCATGGTTCCAGGTTCAGTACTGCTGTATGGCAACTTGAGTCTTCTATAATAGAATCCTGGGCTGACCAAACCTTGAGTGGATTTGATAGACAGAAACTGAAAGAAGCCCATTGTGTGTGTGTGTGTGTGTTTGTTCCCCATCACTGTTCAACAACCAATGTTGGTTTGTTTACATCCCTATAACTTAGCAGTTTAGCAAAAAGAACCTGATAGACTAAGTACCAGGCTTTAAAAAATCAGTACTAGGATCAACTTGTGCAACTAAATCCCTTCAAGGTAGTACCCAAGCATGACTTTAGTCTAATGACTTTAGTCTAATGACTTTAGTCTAATGACTGAAACAGATAAAAGAATAAAAGAATATGCATATAGCTTTAAGACTCTTAAGAGTTATTAAAATTCCCTTCTGTCATTTTCATTATTTCGATTTTTATAAAATGTACCTCACTGTTTTTCCTTCTTTTATATTCATTTTATTCATTTTTGCTGACCAGCTGGAACACTAGCAGCTTTTTAGCCTCAGACCAGCCATAATAAGGCAGACACAAGCACCTTCTACCAAGATTGATAAAATACCAGAGGGAGTACTGTAACCTTGTCCAAAGTTAGAAATCAATCAGAAGAATGTTTGACAAAATACATTGTGATATTTGGTTATATCTCCTTACGTTGTAACTTCAGATATTACTAAGGTTGACTTTGCCTTTTTGTGGTCAATGAAATAAGTACCAGTTAGTTACTTAGATGGATTGAATCAGGCATACCTTCTTCCTGAATTAGTGTTCCTGTGCCTATGCAAAAAAAAAAAAAAAAAAAATCACCTATAGAACACATTATAGTTTCATACATACGTATTTACATCTAAATTAATAGTCCAAGATTTATCTCTTTACTTCAGTTTAATTTCTAACCTACATTTCTTCTCCCTTCAAGGAAGGCTCCACTCTGCTTAACCTTGATTTACTCTGCGTCTGTGTATATGTGTGTGTGTGTGTGTTTGTTTGTTTTGCTTATATTTGATAAATGGCATGTGTTTACTATCAGGTAATAAGAGTAGGAGAGTAGAAAATACTGTTTTTCTTCTTACCTAGTGAATTTGATATATTGTTTAAAATAGATCAGCAATATCAGGGTGCTTTCTATTTTTAGGGTTTGAACAGGATGTTTAAATAGCATCTCTTATGACTATCTAGTTGATCTTCTTTTTTCTTTCAATTGAACTTGTCATTTTGTTTTCAATTTTTGTTTCCATTTAAAATTATTTGCAAACTACTATAATTTTGCATTAAATTCGTCAAACATTTAAAGATGGTGATGTCACTCATTTAATTGATGATGATGATGATGATGGAGGTGGGGGTGATTGATGATGATGGTGATTGTGTTGTTGCTGCTGCTGCTGCTGCTGTTGTTGTTGTTCAGCCCCAGGCCAGCCTTGTTTAAGCCACTTATGTTCTATGATTGTACAACACCATAAATACCAATCTTTATCCAGTATGACAGAGCAATAGTTACAGGACAAAAGGCACAACAACTTGTAACTGCACATACATGGGCAACACTCTGAAACTATTGATTTAGATAATATAAAGACTTAGATTGAAGCATTTCCTCTTGAACAGCTCCAAAGCTGAAAATAATTTACCTTTTCAGTCTACTCTGATATAATTTTCAGATTTGATGAGAAAGAAGTAACTGCATGCAATAAATATATATTCCTTCTATTCTTCTTCCCATTTTCCTCTTTTAACTCTTCCTCTTTCTCTACTCCCACTTCTGCTTCATCCAGTAATGACCAAAGGATCCTTTTTGTTGTTTGTTTATGTATGTTTGATGTTATTGTTTAGTTCTAGGTTGTCTCTGATCAAAAGCATGTAACGCCATGATACACACACACACACACATTTTTTCATTCTCGAGTGTGATCGTTACCAGCGTCACCTTACTGGCACTTGTGCCAATGGCACGGGAAAAAACATTCAAGCGAGGTCATTGCCAGTGCCGCTGGACTGGCTCCTGTGCAGGTGGCACGTAAAAAACACCATTTGAACATGGCCGTTCAAGTGAGGTCGTTGAACGAGGTTGTTGCCAGTACCACCTGACTGGCCCTTGTACCAGTGGCACGTAAAAGCACCCATTACACACTTGGAGTGGTTGGCATTAGGAAGAGCATCCAGCTGTAGAAACTCTGCCAGCTCAGATTGGAGCCTGGTGCAGCCATCTGGTTCGCCAGTCCTCAGTCCAACCCATGCCAGAATGGAAAGCGGACGTTAAAGGATGATGATGATGATGATAATGACGACGATGACAATTCAGACATAGTGTATCTAGAATTACACTATCCAATGTATACTTAATGATGATAGGTTAGAATTTGAGGGAGATTTGGTTACAATTTCTAGAAAGTTGAATAACCACATGGCTGCATTGGTTTTGATGGGGCTGATGGGTTGTTACTATTTTTTTATCCACATACACACATACAACTGAGCTTTAATCCGACCAATATGATTATATTCCAGCCATGGCTATCCAATATTTTTTCTTTCCTAAACATAATGTATCTCAGACTCCCTTACTTTCTGTATCCTTTTTTTGTCTTCAACACAGTTGAGTGCAAAAGATTTGTATCAGAGGGTGATTAAGATCAGTGCTCCGCAACTGGTATGCCATGGCACACTGATGTGCCGTGAGACAATGCTAAGTGTGCCGCAGCATAAACTGAATATCATTTTTTTTCCTGATACTTTTAGTTCAGGTGTGCTGTCGAATTTTGAAAAAAATATAAGTGTACTGCAAGTAAAAGAAAAAAGGTTGCAGAGCACTGATTTAGATGCTATTTCTCTGTTTGAAATCACATGGTTCCAGGTTTGATTCTACTGCACTGCACCTGAAATCAATCAGTGGAACGTTTGCACTTGAAATTGGGGAGACAGAAACTGCAAAAGCCTGTTAGCTGGACTGTTTTTGCCCCTGAATAGTGGATTTAATTTATCCCTTGGTTTAACACCACCTCATAACTTTTAGTGCCTTTAGCAGTATCATCTTTGTTGCAAGTATTCAAATCAGGTTTCTGATTTGAGGATAACTCAATATTTTGATGTACTGCTTCCTAATACAGTAATGCTTAAATCATAGTTTCTTCCTCTCTTTCCTCTACACTTTCAAAGGCCTTACAGAAAAGTTCTTGGATGTTGTCTTGTAGCTAAACCATTGAAAAAAACAGAAAGAAACACCCTAGTAGAGTGAGAAATACTAGCATTCTGTAAATTTGCCAATTTGTACCACAAATCATTGCATTCAGTCAAAGCTTGATGCCAAAGACATTCATTTTGTAATAACATGTTCATTACAAAAGGAAGGTAGTTACAAACCTTGTTTATGTGTAACAGATTATGTGACAACTGAGAGATAATGTAACTAGTATAGGATTTTAAAGATTTGGCACTAACATTTCCGTGCTAAAACTATTCCACAGGTGACATAGGCAATCTTGCTTAGTTGACAGTGTACTAACAGTTCTTAGAAGCTTCTCTCTCTCTCCTCTTAACTTGAGTAAATGATAATTTTACATTGTTTTTCTTACAGTGTGTGTGTGTGTGTGTGTGTGTGTGTGTGTGGAAAGCAAGGCAGACAGGCATTAAATTAACTTCATTTAGAATTGATTCTCTTTCTAATAAGTAGGAAGCACAATAATTTTGACAATGATTTTAAAAGTCATGAAAATCTATATTGGAGTTACATAACCAGTATTTTCTTTCATTTGTTCTATTCAATCAATTTTTTTTTCTTTTTCTTTTTCTTTTTTTTTAGTTCTGTAGTCCTGCTTTTAGAACAAACCACTTCCATTTAGAATTAGCAACTGTCCAAATTAAAAATGGATAAGCTTTAACATGGCATCCAAAAAATTATATTCTGATCATCATATTCGATATTCGGACATTGCTATGGTGATTATTTTGCAGGTTCATTATGGATATATTTAGGAAGGAAAATCAGTAATTCAAATAGCTCTTGATATTGACTTTCGTTGAAACTGATCATCTATTTGCATTTAATATGATAACCATATTTTATAATTCATCTTCCCATTTGCAGTTAAAGATCAATATCTGTCAAGCGCATTAATTTATAATGAATGTTTCTTGAATTTATGATTACTTCTAATGCTCTGTAATGTTACATAATGCTTCACTGTTCCAGATATGCTCTCGTTTCATTTTCTTTTATATCATCTGTTCACAAAGAAATCAATGTTTCATTTGCTTCAGATTTGCCTGTTCCAAGATTACAAGATTGCTTTTCAACAAATGATTACTCAGTCAGTTAAAAGATAACCAGTTTTTTTTTTTGTCTTGTTTTGTTTTGTTATCAAAAGAAATATAGACATGTTTATCAGAATTTTTTTTTTTTTTTTTTTTTTTTTCCAGCTACTATGAATTGGATGACACAGATTACAGCTCTATCAATAAATACTTGTCTGAATTAGTGGAGAAATGTGTTTACGATTTGAGCCAGTCATACTGCATTGGAATTGATGAGGTAAATCCCTTTGAAATGTGGAATTGCAGTCTGTTTTATAATTAATACTAAATAAATACAACTCTTGTATGTTTTTTACTAATCTTTATTTCTGAAGCTTTGCATACAATATGGACCATTGTTTGCATTGTCTGAAATACAAACCAACCAGATTAAAAATATTCTTCATTAGTGTTCCACAACAGATGTCAGTATTTTATGCATTGCCTGTGTTTGACAAATATTACATTGTTTGTTTTGCTTTTTACTTGCTAGGACTGGAGGTGGAGGCAGTGCCTTGACTTCTGTAGATCCTCTAAGACCAGTGAAATTGATGTTGTTAATATTCTGTTTAAATTTTTGCAAGTCACTATCTGCAAAATGAGCAGGAAGGAGATTCCAGAGGGCCAATGTTTTTAGAAGGAATAACTGGGCATAATAGTTTATGCAGGTCTTGGTGTGAACTGAACACAACAATGGTAATGGGAGATGGAGAAACATGTTTGTTGGGAGTATCTGAATGAAGGAAGTACAAGACCAGTCAACTACAAAGAACAGAAGCCATTATAGTAGAGTAGAAAAGACAGAAAGAGGAGATAGCATGCATGTGGGTCAGAGACTGGAGCATGTCTGTGAGTAACTTAATGTTAGTAGGTCAAGATATAGTCCAAGATGTCTGGGTGCATAGCAGCATACTATCCTAGATGTAGGAGCAATAGTCCATTGCAAGTTTTGCTTTTGTCAGTGATTATTAGGGTCTTAAATATTTTCTAGCCTTGAACAGAAGGACTAGCCTTCAGGTTTGGGATGTAGTCCTAGCTATGTTAACCCTTTTACTATGGAAATCAGATATATCCACTCAAAATTTCATTGCCCTTAACTGCATAAAGCAGTTTTATATACCAAATCTGTCTTTTTGTTGAGATACGTTGTGTTTGAAACTATTTTCTGTTGAGACCTGCCAAGTTTACTGAGGTAACGTGACTTGCAGAAAAGCCAATTCTATTTATTTTTTTTTTTCTGTTTTGGTAGATATGTAACATTACTGGAATAACTATGAAATTTAATTTAACAGTTAAAGTGTTAAGGATATGCTTTTGCTGAAGGAGACATTTGTGATAGTGAGGCTGAAGAGTTAGAGCAACCATGAGAGCTAAGTGCTACTCATGTTTAGGGTAGGAATGTAAGTGTGTGTTTCTTGATATAGATAGTACTTGAGTGGTATTTGGTTGAGGGGTCCTGCTTCTAGGAAATAAATGTATACCAAATATACTTTTTCTGTGATTGAAATATCAATGTTGATGTAATGTGTTACAATGGGTTTTCTTTGTAATATTTGCACTTTATCATAACTCACCTCTTAGAATAGAAACTTTCTACTCCAACTTCTTAAACCAAAGAATCCTCACTGTTTCATGTTCTTTGAATTTCCAATATACTATTATTTCTCTTTGAAACTCAGTATTCTCAACAACAAAAACTGCTAAAATGTTTTTTTTACCCTGATCAGTTAACTAACCTTTTTACAAGGTTTACATATATCTCCTACATATAACTGTTCACCCTATAATCATTTGAATTTTATGAGGAAGGAAAGTTATATATTTAAAAATAATCTTTGTTAGCCTACCAATAATCAGTTTTATATTTACCTCTTTTCCTTCAAATTTTCTATACTTTTCCCATTTCTATTTAATATTACATGCTATGATAACTTTTTTTTTCAAATTGATACTTTCACTGATTCTCTTCCATGCAACATATTAAATCCATCTTTTTTTTTTTTTTAAAGTTGTTGTTGTTTGGAAGGGAATCAGAATATGTTCTAATTGCCTTAGTATAGTTCCTACAATCATATATTACATGGCAAAGTTCAAACCTAACTGAAACATGCTTTATCCATTGTCTATCTCTGTTGAATATTTACTTAGTTACTTCTATGCCAGACATCTGCTGGAGTAGAGATTCTGCAGTTAATTAACAAGAACATCTTAATCTATGTCTAGCTGTTTTCTACATGTAAGGTTTACATCATATAATGATTTTAACATTCCTTTTATAAGAAGGGCTTGGCTTTATTGGAATTATCCTTAGGACAGCCAATACAAAATGCAAACTCTTTTCCCTTCAACATCTGTTTTTACATGCTTACATGGATGGAATTGTTTTTCATTAAAGAGTCTTTCTCCTTCCTTCTACTAAGCCATACATACACACACACACATATGTTATGTTTGTATGTCCATGCTTGCATAAGTTGATAAAATTTATGTGAGCACATCTGTCCCCATGGCAGTTGTAGAAATATGTAAAAGCAATATGTATACCAGAACATATGTAACTAGAATAATGTTCAAGCTGAATACATTTCTTCATGTACAGAGGAAGCAAATTATGATTAAGAGAAACATTGTTTTAAAATCTTTGATAATATGTAAAATTAGTTGTTAGATACAATAAAATTGTATGAGTAGAGTTATATAAACTCTCACTGAAATTAATCAACAAACCATATTTTGATTCCCAGCTGTAAGTCATTCTACTTTTATATTGCTCATATTCTTGAGAAGCAGAGAAACCTTACAAAATTCTCATTTCAACTCTCCTTCAAATACAGGAACTTTTGCTTAAGTATGAAATAAATATTCCATCCTTACATAAGCATGAAATCTCAGAATTTTAGACATTATGAAATTATGAAGTTCATGATTTTTTTTCAAAGGCATTAGAAATTCAGTTTCTGCCTGGTACCCAGATTTTCTGATTTTAGTATCACTACCTGACACTTGCGTACCTTTAGCAAAGTCTACATTGTTGAATATAATCAAGCCAGGTCTTTGATCTGAGAATAACTTCCTCTCACCAGTCTCATGGGCTCTAAAAAGGATCACTTTGTTCTCTGATTAAATTATTTTTAAAAAATGGGAAAAAAGAACATCTAGTCACAGATTCAGCTTGCTTGAGAAATTTAACCTCAAAAGCTTAACCCTTTTGTTACTCTATATCTAATTATACAATAAGTTGCTTAACCAAAATTATGGTACGATTTTAGTTTACAAAGGAAAACTTTAAAATTAGAATTTTGTTTATCATAGGTCCAAAAGCAGTCTCAAATAAGTTGATAGTAGAAGGATCAAGGGAAAGAGTATTAAGAGTGTGGCTATGTAATTAAAAAGTTCACTTCTCAACAACATAAATTCGGGTTCAGTTCCACTGCACAGTACCTTGAGCAAATGTCTTCTTCTGTAGCCTTGGGTAGGCCAGAGTCTTGTGAGTGAATTTGGTAGGAAAAAACTGAAAGAAGCCCATCATATATGTGTGTATGCAATGAGTATGTATATACATATGTGTGTGTGAGTGTGGTGTGTATGTATACATGTACGTCTGTAATGAGTGTGTGTGTATGTGTTCATGTCTCCTTGTCTTGATATGATATGCTAGAGTATGACTGTCATACAGATGATGTTGTTCATTAGTAATCTTCCATGAAATCATGTCTGCCTATTGTGCTGTTTATACTTGAAGAACTGGAGGAAATATCTTAACATTGACAACAGCCAGAGTATCCAACCATAGAAAATCTCAATGAATTTCATCTGACCCATACAAGCATGAAAAAGCAAACATTAAAACAGTGTTGTTGTTGGCAGTGGTAGCAGCTGCTGCTGCTGCTGGTGACAGTAATGATGATGGTTTTTAATGTAAATGTTATCAAATTTAAGAACCAGTTTGAGAAAGAAAACAGTGAAAAGCACTCTAAAATGTAATCACTTGTTTGGCAAGTGGTGGGCACATAAACCAAAGACTATTGGTTGGTCTGTAGTTCTTTGCTGTTTCAAATTAGTGGTTTTAATGCCGAGTTCCTTTTAAAGGTAAATCTTTTATCTTTCACTTGCTTCAGCCATTGGACTGCAGCCATTGGACTGCAGCCATGCTGGAGCACTGCCTTGAAGGGTTTAGTCTAACAAATCAACCTCGGTACTTCTTTTTTTAATCTTGTGCTTATTCTATCAGACTCTTTTGCCAAGTCGCTGAGGTGGTGAAGCACGACCTTCGAATGTTGGGCCTCACAGAGGTAATGACAGCAACTGAGACCTTTGGAGATATGCTATGCTTGAGAAGACCCAGCAAGCCAAGTAGCCTATGCCAGTGTCACATAACCATCCCATTTAAGAGTACCCTCCAATCATTGGACAATATACTGTGCTTGAGAAGACCTGTTGAGTCAAGCGAAATCATTGTTGTGGCCAATGCCAGTACTGCCTGACTGGCACCCGTGCTGGTGGCACATAAAAAGCACCATTCAAGCGTGGTCGATGCCAGTCCCACCTGAATGGCTCCCATGCTGGTGCATGTAAAAAGCACTATACAAACGTGGTCAATGCCAGTGCTGCCTGACTGGTCCCGTGCTGGTGGCACTTTACAAAGCACCATTCGAGCATGGTCATTGCCAGTGTCGCTTAACTGGTTCCCATGCTGGTGGCACATAAAAAACACCCACTACACTCTTGGAATGTTTGGCATTAGGAAGGGCATCCAGCTATAGAAACCTTGCCAGATCCTATTAGAGCCTGGCACAGCCTCCTGGCTTGCCAGCCAGTCCTCAGTCAAACCATCTAACCCATTTCAGCATGGAAAGCAGGCATTAAACAATGATGATGTTGATATATAATATATATATCTCCTGTAATACAAATTCCGATGAAAGTAATCAAACAAGGTTTGCTTTAGAAGCATTGAGATGTATTGAAAGATAGGAAATAATTTTATTTTCAAACACAGGATAATGCTAATAATATAGCATGAACAGGAAAAACTACCCATTTTTCTGCAAAATATGGGTAGTTCATTTTGTTCATGCTATATTATTAGCATTATCCTATGTTTGAGAATAACATTATTTCCTTATATATCATGTAATATATATATATATATATATATATATATATATATATATATATATACATGGGTTGGACAAAATAATGAAAACACCTTAAAATTTCAAACAAATCTATTTTAATATGAGGTAGGACTGCCTTTGACAATAATTACAGCTTGAATTCTACAAGGTATGAACTTGTACAAAGTTTGAATTGTTTCCAAAGGAATTTTTGTCCATTCTTCAGCTAAAACAGTCTCCAATTCTTGTAGTGATGATGATGGAGGATATCAACTCCTTACTTGTTTTTCTAAAATGCACCACAAATGTTCAATAATATTGAGATCTGGGGACTGTGGTGGCCAGATAAGATGTTCAACTTCACTAGAATGTTCCTTGTGCCATTCAGTAACAACTTTAGCTGTGCGAATTGGTGCATTATCATCCTGAAAGATTGCATTTCCCTCTGGAAACAGTTCTGCAACCATAGGATGAATTTGATCAGATAAAATGCTTAAATAGTCTTGACTATTAATTCTGCCATGAAAGGAAAACATTAGGCCGGCAGATTTTCAAGATATAGCCCCCCAGATCATCACAGATCCTCCTCCATGTTTAACAGTTGGAAGAAGGCAGTCTGGGTCAAATGCTTCTTTTGGCTGTCTCCACACATATACTCAGCTGGTGGTGGGAAATAAGGTAAAGGATGACTTGTCTGAGAAAATAACATTTTTCCACTACTCTAGGGACCAATTCTGTAGGTTTTTACTCCACTCTAAACGTTTTGCAACGTTTGTTTTTGAAAGTAGTGGTTTTCTGATTGCAGCCCGCCCACTGTGAAATCCAGCTTTGTGCAGCTCCCAGCAAACAGTTCTTGTGGAAACTGGGTTCTCAAGGTGGTCATTAAGCTCTACAGTAATTTTGGGAGCTGTACTTTTGTGATCCTTTCTAACAATTCACATAAGAGTCCAACAGTCCAATCTGAAAGTTTTAGTTTTCTTTCGACGAGGTTTTTCTCTCTTTCTCAAAGGCTGTCATTACTTTCAAGACAGTACTTCTTGATACATCAAACATTTCGGCTGTTTTCATTATGCTAGCACTTGCCATACGAGCACCAACAATTTGAACTCTTTGAAAGCCCAATATATCTGTCATTTTAATGAATTTTAATTACTTTTTTCTGATGACATCTGAAAAGAAACAGCAATTTTAGCAAGACATATTTAGCAACACTATTAATAAATCAAAAAACATAAAAGTAAACAAGCTTTTGACAGTTTTATAGATATTTCAAAATTATGATGCTATGATGCTAGATGTTTCCATTATTTTGTCCAACCCCTGTATATATATGCATATAGATGTGTCTGTGTGTATACATATATGTATATATACAGAGATCTCTTTATACTTCCTTATCTGTGTGGACACTACTAATTAGTATAATGCCAACATAGGTTAAATCATTACAAAGTGCACAAGGCATTTCTACTAAATACTACATTAATTATTTAAATGCATCAAATGATGTCAGTTTGTTTTTATAAATAAATCTTTCAAAGATGATGGTGTCTATTTACTTTTGAGATGATTTCTCTGTGTGTGTGTGTGTGTGTGTGTGTGACAGGTTTCCACACAGTTTCCATTAACGAAATTCACTTACAAGGCATTGATCAACCTAGGGTTATAGCAGAAGACACTTGCCCAGTGTGCCATGCAATGGGATTGAACCCCCGAAGTATGTGGTGGCAAAGCAAACTTCTAAACCTCAAGGCCATGCCTGCATCCAACCTAACACTGAAATTGAAGAAATTTTAAAAGATGTTTTTCTTATTCTTTCAGCATACCTTTTGTACAGTTTTTATTCTGTCACATTCCTAATTTCTGTTGTTATTACCATGACAGAATAATTCCAGAATCCAGCCAACTACCCTTGGGAGAATAGCATCTTATTATTACTTGAGCCATAAAACTCTCAGGATGTTCCATGAAGAACTCAGTGAAGTTTGTGGAATACCCGAACTTATCAAAATCTTGTCTGTAAGTTTGTTTTCTTATTTTTCATTATTATTTATTGGTTTATTTATGTGCATTAAATAAAAAAAACTACAGGTGTGAATTGGTAAACAGTTGCATACAGATGGAACACTTGTGGAAGAAGGAGACCCAGAAAGACATGGGATGAAGTTTTGAAAGCCAACCTCAAGACACTGATCTTTATGAAGGAAATAACTAAGGATTGAGATATCTTATGCATTACTGTACTCAAGGAAACCTGTCCACCACACCAGAATTGATACTGGTGCTGGTGTCAGTACACTCTGTGAAGTAGTTAGCATTAGGAAGGGTGTCTAGCAATAGAAACTATGCCAGAACAGACAATGAAGCTTGGTGCAACCTTTGGCTTTATCAACTGTGGTCAAACCATCCAACCCATGGTAGCATGGGAAATGGATGCAAAATGATGGTGTCAGAATGTAGGAATGCTTTATGGTGTTTGATCTGGTTCTCTGCTCATTGAGTTCAAACTCTTCTGAGATTAACTTGACCTATGATTTTTCTGAGTTGATAAATAGAGTGCACTACTCCAAGTTCAAGGATCATTTCCTCTCTCTCTCTCTCTCTCCCTCCATCCCTCCCTCCGCACTGTAATTATGATCATGGTGGATCTCTCAAAATGAAGAAAGGTTGAGGCAGGAGCTAGGCAACCTCTTTTTATAAAAATATTGATATGCTACTGAAAGTTTTCAATGAGGGCCATATGTGCAGTACAGTGCAGGATGTGAATTAAGGAGTAAATTTCAAAAGAAATACAATACTACTATTCCATTGATTCGAGGTGGACAGATTGAACTATCAATAAGATATTCAGTTTCCTTGTTTACTTAATTTATTATTTGAATCGTATTGTGTGCTTTGTAAAGGAAATACAAAGAAAAAAATATTCTATTCAGTAGAGAACTAAAAAGACTATGACATTGTAAAACTGAGTATGTCATCTTAGTTAAGATACTATTTAGATTGATTATATTATAAACAAGAAATGCAAGCCAGTAAGTGAGGAGAAGTATGGTGGGTTTACTCTATGTGTCCTCATTGATTGATTGAAAGATATTGATATGAAAATCTGTTATCGTTATGTATATTGCAGTTTTTATATCATTGAGATTATCAAAAGGAAAAAAATAAACAGTTACTCCCATCATTTTGCAGAGATAAGAATGACATATCATTTATCCTTTATCTTTTACTTGTCTCAGTCATTGGACTGCAGCCATGCTGGGGTACTACCTTGAAGGGTTTTAGTCAAACAAATCGACTCCAGTGCTTATATTTTTTGCTTAAAGTCTGGTACTTATTTTATCAGTGTCTTTTCTGCACTGCTAAGTTACATGTACATAAACAAACCAACACCAGTCGCCAAGCACAGACACAAAGACACACACATACATACACTTACACATACACATATGACAGGCTAACACACAATTTCTCTCTACCAAATTCACCCACAAGGCATTGGTCATTCTGGAGCTAAAGTAGAAAACACTTGCCCAAGGTGCCATGCAATGGAACTGAACCTAAAACCACATGACTGCAAAGTAAGCTTCTTAACCACACAGCTATACATGGAGATTATCCAAATTATACTTCTAGTAATTCAGGCAAAATTATTTTCATTTTCTGAACCATCTTGTAAATTGCGATATCACAGTATTTAGTGTAAGCAATTAAACATAAAAATATTTCAAGTAGTGAATACATTAATTTAAAAGCAAACATAAAAGGCAAAAACAAACAAACAGAACCTGGCTTATAAATATGGTTAATTTATGCTAAAATGTCTAAGAGGACTAACATTTTGATTCTTAGTTTGTAATATATTTCTAATTTCAAATTTTCATGATAGAAATTTTTATAAAGTAGAACTGATGCGTGCAAGAGGTAATCAAATAATTAAGTTTTTGAGTGGGTTTTTTTTTTGTTTTTTATTTTTTATTTTTTATTTTTTTATTTTTGTTCTGGCTTGGCTGATATGAAAATTGTTTTTATTTTTCTTTAGCAAAAAAAAAAAAAATTGTAACAGTTGTAGATCTTGATTAAAAATTTGTTCTGTCTGTGGACAACATTTCATCAAGACTATATAGCAATAAAGTTTTATAGACCATAAAGATTAATGTTAGCACTGAAACTTTTCACAGATTTTTTTTTTTTTTTTTTTTCAGAACAAATAATGTTAACAGGCAAAATGTTAATATCTTATTAAACAGTTATTGCCAAACAAATGGATAAATATTGTTATTTAATTAAGGTTCAACACTGATCAGGTAGATCTATAATCAAAAGGTATTCTAGCTGTGACTATCCTGTTTTTTACTCTGACAGGGTATATGTGGGACTACATTATCCAGTATACCCTAACTAACTTTCTAAACAGCAGGGTGTCATATAAAAATGTGTGGTTACAATTGGTTTTAAATTTTGGCACAAGGCCAGCAATATGTGGTTACTATTGCAAGCTGAATAACCACTTAGAGGTTCCCTTGTTTATATGCAAGTAATATCATGGTTGCATGTAAGATGGCTTGCATGCAGTCATCTTTACATGCAGCATCAATTCGTATGTGAATTAAGCACAATTATTTTTGACATCCACTTTTCCATTCTTGCACGGGTCAGATGGAGTAGATTGAGGCAAATTTTCTATGTCTATTGCCAACCATTACATGTTTCCAAATAAGGTAATATTACTCCATGACCAGACATGTTTTCACAGAATGTTGTAAATGAAGAACATTCATTTACGACAATCAAGTAATGCCAAAATAATGTTAAACATGCATTTACTTGCACACAGTCAAGTGTGTGTGTGTGTATGTCAAGCTAGTGCCACTTTAAAAGCACCCAGTACACACTGTAAAGTGGCTGGTGTTAGGAAGGGCATCCAGTCATAAAATCAAAGCCAAATCTGACTGGAACCTGATGCAGCTCTCTGGCTTGCCAACTCTGGTCAAACCATCGAACCCATGCCAACATGGAAAACAGATGTTAAAGGATGATGTTGATGATATGACAGGCTTTTTCTGGTTTCCATCTACGAAATCCACTCACAAGACACTTGTCTAAAGCATTACATGGTGAAACCGAATCTGAAATCATGTGGTTGGGGAACAAACTTCTTAGCCACACAGCCATACCTGTGCCTTACATAGATTTAGACTTTACTAACATGATAGCATTTTTTTTTTTTTTTTGTAATAGTATATTTGACAGGTTTCTCATTTTCTTCTGGTTTAGTTAAAGTAATGCTGCTTAATTACTTTTGCACTAGTAATTATCAAGTCTAATTTTCTTTTATTTTGTTTTAGGTAATGTTATGTGCTAATTATATGTTCTTAATTCTTAATTCGATAATTATTGTTTTTAAAGTTATTAACGGTTTCTACTTCGTCCATGAGTGAAGAAAACCTTTTTATGTATCTATTTTGAAAAAAAAACAAAAAAAGAATCAAAGGTCCTTCCCAAGCCATAGGCTCATAAGTCTGGTTTCATAGATTCTGTGACATATATGTTTCCCACTTGGATGGGATGCTGCTCTGTTGCAGGATTACTCACTTTTGCCAACTGAGTGGACTGGAGCAATCTTACAATCATGACTGCAACAGCCTAACCATTAAGCCAAGCACATTCTCATGAATCTGTTTACCTAAATTTAATTGAAGTTTCAGCCAGGTTTTGTCTCTCCTGCTGAAGCTATTTCTTGATTTAGTGAAAATAGTTCAAGCATAGCCATGTGGTACTAAGAGGCTTACTTCATAGTCAGAAATTTCTGGGTTTGATCTTATTGCATGGTACATTTATTTAAGGATTCAAGCATGTCTGTATGATTAAGACTTCACTTCAAAACTACATAGTTTTGGGTTTGATCTTGATGCACAGCACCTTGGGCAACGAATTTCTATCTTAGCCTTGGGTTGACCAAAAGCTTCAAAGTGAAATTGGGCAGATAGAAACT
Organism: Octopus bimaculoides; assembly: GCF_046866305.1. Lineage (NCBI taxonomy): Eukaryota > Metazoa > Mollusca > Cephalopoda > Octopoda > Octopodidae > Octopus > Octopus bimaculoides. The sequence goes on from NC_142928.1 coordinate 162,512,433, forward strand.
GAGTGGAAGTCCATCAGATGCATATATCATTATCTTTGGTAGTATGCACTGGACAAAGACACACACACACATGTATATGTGCACACATATATGCATTTATATATATATGTAAGTCCACATGTGGATGCATTATGGTTGAATGGTTAAGAAGTCTGCTTTGTAGCCATGATGTCCCCAGTTCAATTCCACAGTGTAGCTTCTTGAGCAAGTGTTAACCCAAGCCTTATGAGTGGAACTGAATAGAGAGAAACTGTGTAGAAGCCCATGAAATGGATTTAATATCCACTTTTCCATGCTTGCATGGGTCATAGAATTCATTGAAGCATATTTTCTCTGACCAGGTGCCTTTTCTGTTATCAGGCTTCACCTGTTTCCAAGCATGGTAATATTTCCTCATTACATGAAGACTGAAAAATATGCAAAACTGCAAACAAAGAACACTGTATTACAATGGCACTTGCTTATAGCTATAGCACAATATCTGAGACAACACAACACACACACACACACACATAATGGTCTTCTTTCAGTTTCCATCTACCAAATCATTTCATAAGACTTGGTTGGCCCAAGGTTTTAGTAGAAGATACTTGCCCAAGGTGCCAGAATGCTGTGGGATTGAACCTGAATCCACTGGTTTTAAGAAGTGAACTTTTGAACCACATAACCATACCTTCATCTTGTATGTGTATATACGTATGTACATAATCCTGGATACATTGATCAGAAAATAGTGTTAGGTGTGATCATAGTTGGAACCATTTAATCATAGATCTGCTTGATCAAACTGACCTGGGGTTAAACAGTAACAATGACAGTCATTTAATATGAGGCAGTATTTTATAATTCCTCTTTCCTTCTGTAGACAAAGATCAATTTATATGTCTATCAGGTGCATTAATTTATAATGAAATCTACTTAAATTTCTGATTGCTTCTAACGTTTTGTAATATTATATAATGCTAGTTCGTTCCAGATGACGTTCTTACCATATTTTGTTTTATTGTTTGCTCACAAAGAAATCAATGTTCCATTTATTTACTTTGTTTTATTTTAGACTGCAAATAGTGAACAATAGGCTAGTCTCCAATTCACTGCATTTGTCACTACAAGCACTCCCTTGTCAATCTCACCGTCAGAGTGAGAGAGCAGCAAGGGAGTATCTGTAACTCACTGCAGAATAAATATTTCCAAGGCCTTCATTCATAAAAGGAAAAAAAGGATGGCTTTTTTCAGTTTTCTCATAGTCATTTACATCCTTTGCTGGTATGCACTGGACAAAGGCACACACACACACACATGTATATGCATTATGGTTGAATGGTTAGGAAGTCTGCTTTGTAGCCATGATGTCCCCAGTTCAATTCCACACTGTAGCATCTTGAGCAAGTGTTAACCCAAGCCTTTTGAGTGGAACTGAATAGAGAGAAACTGTGTAGAAGCCCGTGAAATGGATTTTTCTTTCTGTTTGTTTCAGTCATTAGACTGTAGCCATACTGAGGCACCACCTTGAGGAATTTGTAGTTGATTGAGTCAACCCCAGTACTTTTTTTTAAAGTCTGGTACTTATTTTATCAGTTGCTTTTACCAAACCACTAAGTTACAGGGATGTAAACACACCAACACCAGTTGTCAAGTGGTAGTGAGGGATAAACACACACACACACACACACACACACATATATATATATGATGGGTTTCTTTCAGTTTCTGTCTACCAAATTCCAAGGTTTTGGTCAGCCTGAGGCTACAGTAGAAGACACTTGCCCAAGGTGCCACACAGTGGGACTGAACCCAGAACCATGTAGTTGGGAAGCAAGTTTCTTACCACACAGCTACACCTATGCATAATTTATTAAAGATCCAACATTGTCACATAATATCACGCTCATTCTACCAAGAATTACCCTAAGGACACACATGTCTATCTACCATAAGGTCCAGTCCTTGTTGTGGTGTGACGGCTTTTGTGCCTTAATAACCCTGAGAGGCATACTATTGGAGTGCAAGCTCCTTGTAGGGCCTCCCATGCTACACAGGTCAAAGGATAGAGACCAGACTAATATGAACTCCCTCTTCCAGAGGTAAAGAGTAGCTTGCATAGGGCCAACATCCCCACCTAGAAAAAATGAAATGGTAATGGAAAGATTAATGATGATTCAAAACCAACAAGACCTCAGAAGGGAAGATTTTCATTCAGGGAAACTTGAACCTACAAGGAAGATGGAAGAAAGGATGCCCTAAAAATAGCTGGGAACAGGATACTGAGGCAAAACTGAAAAAGTAGGGATCCAACTGGAAAGAAACAGAAAAGACAGATTTGGGGACTGTAGAGAGAAGTTGTCAATGGCTTTTGCTCTGTGGGGAGCAAATGGCTTAAGTAAGTAACACATGTCTGTGGAATTATCAGCCTCTTACACTCAGAATCAATAATCAGGGAGTTCATATGATCAAACAACTGAATAATCATCTTCGAAAACAATAGGGTTTCATTTGTTTTCCGTACACTTTCTGTCCATTAAATTCCACTTACTGTGTCAAGCTAAAGCTATGATAGAAAACACTTGCCTAAGGGGCTACACACTGCAATCAAACTTGAAACAAGATGGTGGCAAAGAAAACTTCTTTTTTACTACATAGTCATACCTTCAGATTTGCTTGTGCAGTTGTTGCTGTGCTACAAATAATTACTTCATCTATTTAGAAGATAAATTATTTTTGTATATATATTTCTTTCTTTTTTTGTTTTTTGAAAAGGTAGGGGTATAAAGAAATATAGGCATATTATATGATTTGTTTATTTTTAATCAGATAAATGGAATAATTTCTTAACTTCTATTGAGGAAATTAAATTAACCTTGAAAAATAGATAGCAGAGAAAAGAAAATGTTTATCTATTTATTCCACCCATAAATGTTCTACGGAAATAACTGGAAAGTTTTCAAATGTGTAATTCTTGAAACTAAAAGTTGACTTGACATTTTTGGTTCCCAGTGAAAACAAAGAGGCAATCTAATTTTGAAATAATGAGATATTGTTGGAGTTGTAAATGAGAGAAAAGATTAAACACAATTTTAAATTTGTTTGGCATAGAGCCAGTTTGTATAACCCTTTTGTGACCATATTTCTCACAAAATACACTGCAAATGTGTCTCAGTTAATTTTGAAAATAATCAACAATTTGTAGGGGTGTAGTAAAATAATTAACATGTTATTATTATATTAATGATGGAATATACATTGCGTAAGTTGATAGAAGATTTGAATTTAAATATGAACCTTTCAAAACAAGCAGTTTTGTATTATGTGATGAAGAGTAATATCAGGTTGATTGACACTGAAACAGTTAAGGAAAAGTCACTATCAACCTTATCAACTCTAATGTAGCACTGATGCTTATTTTATCAGCCCTGAAAGAATGAAAGATGTAGGAGACCCCCAGCAAGTTTTGAACTCAGGCTTGAGAAGAGCAGAAGCTAAATGTGGTTCAGACTCAGCTAAATGCTGTTTGATATTGTCCTCTACTGACTTGACTATCTCCATTGCTCTTTACCATTTTAATAATCTTACCAAAACAATCACTTACCTCAATACTATCATGAATGCGTTGTGTATTTGCATGTGATTATTAATTGGTTATGATGAAAGAACAAGACTGTACTAAAACTAAAGAATGACATATGTTCTGTCTCTAATGGCATATTGAGAAATCTTATTAAACCTCTTTAGATTATCAGTTTTTTTGTTTTTTAATCCATGTGGGTTTTCCTTTTTTTTTCCCTCATGTCAGATGGGTTTCATGAGTTACAAGTTTGAACATTTCTTAAGCAGGTTGGATTCTCTTCATTACAGCAGTTACCAGTTAGTCTTGGTTATTTTCAAACTAAGTGATGTAACAGCACTCACAGACAAACAATAACAAGGAGTCTTCTTGCATTGTTCATTATTCAGAGAAAGTTGCATTTGATGGTATCTTCTATTAGGTGGAATATTTATCTTCTGTTTACCTTCAGCTGAACAGTCTTCAATCTCTCCCTCCCCTCTCTCCCTCTCTCTCACACACACTCACACACATATATGTACACACACAAACGTCTGTCAGACTTAAATGCTCAAGGCTTTTTATTTGGGGGGGGGGGCAGGCTATTCTTTATTGATCACTTCATAACATCCCATTCTTTTCTATTTCCCATGAACTTTATATTCTCGTTATCTGAGAATGACATAGTGTCAGCAAATTAAATAAAGCAATAGCTCTTGTAGAACCATTAGAAGAGGACATAGTTCATCAGTGGTTATATAGTGTTTGAGAGCGATGTATTTAGCAGATTTTTCTAGAATACTATCATGAATGGCGGGGGGCTAGATGCATTATTTCAGATGTGTGATTAGCACTCTAGAGTAAAAGATTTGGGGTTACGGAAAAAAAGAGATTTGAATCAACATGAAATCTTCAAGCTACTAGTTGTACTTTCTTTAACAGAAATTAGCAGAAACAAATAAACCCTTTAACTTATTGATTTCACTTTGGTGAGATTTTCATGATGTTGTAATCTCTTACTTCGTTCTTTAACCCTTTAGCATTCAAACTGGTCATATCTGGTCCAAATATTTAACCTGCTTTATGTTGAAACTGGCTAGATCTGGCCTCTCATTTCAACCTTGCAATGTCATTCTAAAACTAAACAATCACATCATCGAAATCTCTAAACTGCAGGATAATGCATGATTCATTCAAAACAATATAACTAAACAAACATGACATTTGACAGAATAATCTGAATACAAAAGGTTTAATTTCCTTCCAAAATATTTTCTTTTATAAAAAATCTTTTCTATGTCTTCACTGTGGTAAAGTTATATATATGACAATGACTTGTGGAAAGTATTGTAGAGATGAAAGATAAACTCCTGGTGAGTCTTGTCAAAACATTGACCCTTTAACATTTCAGCTGACCATATCTGGCCAAAATATTGGTTTCAAATTTTAGCACAAGGCCAACGAGTTTGGTGGGAGGGGGAAAGTTGATTACATTGACCCCTGTACTCAGCTGGTACTTATTTTATCAACCCCAAAAAGATGAAAAGTAAAGTACACTTCAATGAAATTTGAGCTCAGAAAGCACTAGTGTAGCTACATGTGGGGTGGTGGGATCGGTACTTTTATGGGGGTGGCACCACTTTTGGGTCTGCTGTAGGCAATATGTATTTTTTGTGGTGGGGCCTGAGGACAGCAAACTGAAGGGCTGCACCAGGCAGCACACTAGCTATGCTAGTTTCAGAAGTTAAAGACATGAAATGCCACTAAGCATTTTGCCTAGCATGCTAACTGTTCTGCCTTATATCTGGCCAAAATATTCTTCCTGTTTTATGTTCAAACCAGCCTGATGTAGCTTCTCACACCTAACCTACATTGTCATTCTAAAAATAAGCAATCACATCATCAAAATCTCAAAGCTACAAGATAATGCATGATTAATTCAAAGTAATGTAAATGAGCATCACATTTGACAGAGTAATCTGAATGCTAAAGGGTTAAATGACTTGTTAAAGCCATTTCAGTTACACATACTTTCACTTCCTTTATTCATCATCGTCTAAAAAATATACTGTAGGTAAATCTGTCAGTATATGAGACTGACAGCAAAGGGGGGAGTGTAAGAGAAAGTTGGAGGGAATTTAAGATTATGAGACCAAATTATTAATTGATAAATACAGCATTTGTTTCTTTGTTTTAATGTGATTAAAAGTTAGTTATTAGTATCCAGCCTTAGAAACCATGCCAAAGCTAACATTGGAGCTCACCAGTTCTGCAGATAGTTGGATCCTGTCAAACCATTCAACCCATGCCGGCATGGAAATTGAACATTAAATGATTATGATGGTGGTGGTGGCGGTGGCGGCGGCGGCGGCAGCGGCTGTTGTTGTTGTTAAAAAGAAAAAAGACACTTGACCAATGGTCTTTGGAAATGAAGTCAACAACAAAATCTGTGAAAAATGGAAGAAAGATAATTGTTAAAGGAGAAGGTGGTTGTGGTGGGGCTCCTGCTTTGCTCCAGATCAACTCTGGTCACGCAGAACTATGATGAAAGGCATTCCACTCTCGACCATCCTGTCTTCTTCCTATTATCCACATTATCAGTGGCCCTTTCTTTTTCTTTTTTTTTTTTTAAAGATAGTAGAGTGTGATTTGAGGTAGATTGGGCTGCTGTTTCTAGTTGTGGAAGTAGTGGTGGAGAACTTGAAACTAGAGAATCAATGAAAGAGAAGGTCAGTGGTAGTAAAGATAACAATCAAAGTAGGGGTGGGGCTGGACTATGCAAGTGTTGGATATTTCTAACCAAATTGCTGCTGTAGTGGTTCTCAAACTGATAAATATCAAGCTGTGCCCTATCACAAAAAGTACTAAAATATACGGTAAAATTTGTTTCCTATTTTTATTAATGTGAAAATAAAATAGTTTGTATCCATATACAGGCACGGCTGCTGTATAGTAAGAAGTTTGCTTCCAATAACCACATGGTTTCAGGTTCAGTCCCACTACATGACACACTGGGCTGACCAAAGCCTGGTGAATGGATTTAGTAGGTAGAAAATGAAGGAAGCCCATCATATATATATAGTTTTGTGTGTGTGTGTGTGTGTCTTTGCATTTGTGTCTGTTCCCCCCTGCTTGACACCTGTTGTTGGTTCGTTTACATCCCTGTAACTTAGCAGACTACTAGAATACGTACTGGAGTTAATATGTTCAACTAAAACCTTTCAAAGTTGCTTCCCAGAATGGCTACAGTCCAGTGACTGAAACAAGCATGCACACACACGCGCGCACGCGCACGCACACACACACACACACACACACACACACACACACACACACACACACACACACACACACAGTATGGCCAAAAGTCATGCACCAAAACATTTGACATTTTATTTGTTTTACGTTATTATATTTTTCATTTTGTTCATCATGTATAAGTATGTGTGTATTCATTATTTTATTTATTCTATTCAACTTTAGAAAAGTCTGAGTATGCCTTTGACAATTCCAGAGCATATTGAACTTATTTTGTGCATGACTTTTAGCCCTGTATATATATATATATATATATATATATATATATAATTCTACATTCTTCATCATTGGACTGGACTGGACTGGACAAGTTTAAAATGTTCAAAGCTCTTTTCAATTTTATTAAACATGGTAATTTGTCCAACCCTTTTCCAGTCGTCACAGCTCCCAGCTCATTGAGAAACACTGGCTTAGAGTATGCATTGTGAAACCAAATTAGAAATAAACCAGATGACTTATGACAACAGATTAACTAACAAATTCAATAACTTTTGTTTTTGTTGGGAGTTAAAAGTTCAGTTAATTTATAATATAGACAGCTATAATGTGTCTAAAGAAATTATATTGTAATAAGGTCATTTTTCTGATTGTGTGGTTCATTTTTTTTCAGTGAGGGAGTACTTTTCATAATGAAAGTTATGAAAAGTTCATTTAATTTCATTCCAAGCATTTTCATAATTAGTTTAGAATTTGGTATGAATTATTTTTATCAAAAATCTATGTCAATTAGATGATATCTGGAGAAGAAGCAACCTAATTTGCTCGGCCCATTTGTTCTCTCTTCCCACTCTCTCTCTCTCTCTCTCTCTCTCTCTCTCTCTCTCCTTTTTTCTTTTCTTCTCTCTCACACACACATATACATAACATTGTGTGTGTGTGTGTGTGTGTGTGTGTGTGTGTGTGTGTGTGTGTGTATTAAAACATAATTTAGACATCTGAGATAAATTATTACCAAGTAAAGATAAATATCTATTAATTTACAAGTCACCATTAATATTGATATATTGACAAAATACTAATTTGACAGTTATAGGAAAAATAATGAGTCTGAATCATATATGAAGAGACACCGAAAATGAAATGGCCAATGATTATTTCTTTATCATGCCAGGTGATTATCGTAAGGCCCTGAGACATTGATATTAGCTCATATCATGTTGGCTTCAATCTTTGATGTTGCTTCATTAGGGAGAAAGTCAGTATAAAAGAAGTAAATAATCTTGCTATAACATCTCATCTCCTGTAGCCTAAATTTTTTTTTTCTCCTATTCCTTTTTCCCTTTTTTTTTCTGTGAGAAGGCTGACAGGAATCTAATCATAGTCCACATTTCTCAAACATTTTGAGCGACTGATGTCACAGAACAGCAATATCTTGTGATTCTGTTAAAAATAAACTGATTGTGTGTGTGTGTGTGTGTAGATAGATAGATAGATAAATAGATAGATAGATAGATAGATAGATAGATAGATAGATAGATAGATAGATAGATAGATAGATAGATGTTTGTTTGGGTTTAGGCAGGAAGAAAGGAAGGAAGGAAGGAGCATGGCCAATTGATTAACAAGTTCACTTTGCAATCATGAGATCCTAGGTTCAATTCTGCAGCATGGCATTTTGGACAATTGTATTTTATTGTAGCCTCTGGTCAACACCTGAAATGAAAATTGGGAAAACAGAAACTGCATGGAAACCCATCAAATGGATTGCATCTGTAATGCAAAAGATCCAGCTTTGTTAAATTTTGAAGTGTTATGCTAATTCTGCTTGAGGTTTAAGTTATATAATGTCTGTGTGTGTTTAATATTATTGTGTCAACCATCTATATTAATTCAGGTCAGATTGTTCATTTGACTGAAGAACAGAATGCCCATTGCCAAAACTAGCTGATATTTATTCATTTTGCTTATATATATTACTGCTGTTATCATGAAAGAAGCATCCTATACACTCAGTAAGTGGTTGGTAAATCAAATTGAACACTGACAACACAGGGTTCAAGATAGCTCTCAGCCCTGCCGAGAACAAGGAAATCTCAATAGAACTGATGCCATGAAAAAATGCACCCAGTACATTCTATAAAGAGATTGGTGTTAAGGAGGGCATCAAGCCATAGAAAATATGTCAAATCATCCCACCCATGCCAGCATGGAAAATGGATGTGAAATTATGGTGATGGCAGCAGTGGTTTATGCGTGTGCACGTATATACATGCTTAGTATACGTTGTTGCTTCTGTACCTTGGAAAACAAAATCAGTGTCCAACCACATCCTTTGTATCATATACAGGCAATCCGTCGAGGAGTGGTAACTGCAAATAAAAAGTGATACAGAGTGGAGTGAACTCCAGACACTTCTAATGATAAAATGCTCTCAGTTCATGTTGTACAAGGGTTGGCAATAGGAGAGACACCCAGCTGCAAAACCCTTGCAAAAAAAACAAGATGACATGCCAAATAACAAGTCTAAGTCATCTATATAACAATGAAAAAAAGCAATTTTGTTACTGTAGATGCCTTAGTGTAGACTGAGTGTATTTTATCCTGGCTCAAGCACTAGAGAAGTTGACCCATGCAAGAGAACTAAAGTGTCCTCTCTACTCTCTATCAATTATTATTCAGATTTACTGCCCTCCTAGAGGAGTAGCCCTGTGGCACAGTTTATAGATTTCATATCTTGCTTGTACTTTTCGTTTTTTGTCAAGGTTTTCATGGTTGGGTGTCCTTCTCATTGCCAGCCACTTTACAGAGTATACATTTTATCATTCCACTTGCTTTAGAGAGGTTATCACATTTAGACATGCAGGGAGACTAAATAGTCTCTCTCTATCCTGTCTCATTTACTGCTCTCCTTAGACAGTTACATGTAATACAGTTTGCAACATTTCTGTCATGTGTGTGTGTGTGCATATGTGTGTGTGCACTCATCAATGTCATCATTCTATGTTTACATCTTCAAGATAGATCTTACAACTTGTGCAGGCTTCTGTCTTGCAATTTGTCATGGTCCTCCATCTCACAACCCACTATGGTTCTCCACCTCACAACCTATCATAATCCTCCATCTCACAACTTACAACAGTCCTCTGTCTTCCAATACATCACATTCCTCCATCATGCCACTTACACAGCTCAAGTAGTTGTCTGCAGCAAGCCTAAAGAATTCCCTCCACTCTTCTTTATCTCCAGTCATTCCTTCCTTTTTAGTGAGTATAGTGGTGCCTCATGGTTTTAGTGATTAAGCTATTTTATTCCTTTTCTATGGTGTTCTGCCCTACCTGATCATTTTATTATTTTATAATAGCCTTTATTTATAAAATAAATCTAATTTTTGTACCCCTATGAATTCATACTTAGCTTATATAAAACAATGCCGGTATCTTCACTACTTATAATAAACTGCTTAGATTATAATTTAATTAATATATAGTTAGTATGTTCTTTTTGCTTCAGTACTCCTTTATTAAATACCAGTAAATACCAATGATCAATCTTTTCAGGTACCATTTAATAAGTTAGTATTTAAGTATATAATATGTATAAATATTAAACTATTTCTATGTAATTTCTTTTCCTCCCTCTATTGTGTAAAATTTGGTATATACTCAAAAGTATTCAAAAAATTTATCCTTTTGTTATAATATTCTTCATAAAAATCTTCTGAATAATCCTAAATTTTAACTTTATACAATATGGCAATATTGTTTAAAATATTTAACTATAGTACCCCATGATAAAATTTCCCCTGTATCATTATCAATGGTCTACTAGTGGCTTGCCCCTTTAATTGTCAGTTTACACCTTGATTTAAGATTGCCTTTACCAAATCTTATTATATTGCTTCAAATTAATCTTGATAGTTTTATGACTATACCTACTATGATTTCTGTCGACTCCCTCAGCCCCTTCCTAACAGACACTGCTCCTTGTTCTTTGGCCTTAGATTTTGATGTACAAAGATTTCATAAACAAGACTATAAATTAAAAACTGAGCCCAAAAAACAGTGACAAGCTAGATCTCTAACAAGTCTTTCTTCCTGATACTTTAGTAGCTTCTAAGCTGAAGTGAAGACAGCATGTTCTTTGTCTATCTCCTTACTTTCTTGGAGGTTTTAGGTAAAAGTATACTAATGTGTCCATTTGTTTTAATTTAATTTAATTCTATGTCTTTATGCAGCTGAGGATTGCTCTGCATTTAAATTGATGTAAAGATTGCATTGTTCAATTAAATGAAGTTGCTTGAAACGATCATACTGCATTACCTCTGGATATCTTTGTTGCTTATTTTGATTTTAATCACCTTATGATGAAATTGTATAGTAATACCGTACGAAATTCTTGTGCCTCAACTTAAGTACCTAATTCATCTGAATCGAAATTTTTGCTTATATATATATATATATATATATATATACATATATATATATATATGTATTTATATGCTGCCCCTCCTCACAGACACACACACTCAGTTGAGGGTCTCATGAGTTATTTTGTAACCTCACTAGTGCCAGTGCTGTGAAAAAAAGTACCCAACAACTCTGTAAAGTGGTTGGCATTTGAAAAGGCATCCAGCTGTAGAAGCTATGCCAAAGCAGACATTGGAGCTCAACATTGGAGGACATAATTATCAAATTTGTCATACCCTTTAAACAATCTATGTCAGCATAGAAGATAGACATTAAATGATGATGATGATGATGTGTGTGTGTATGCATGTGTTTTTAACTATATATGTGTTGCCGTTATCATCATCATACACACACACACACGTGCGCATGCACACACACACACACACACACTTCAGAAGGAGAGGTAAGAGAACTTTTCTAGAATTACTTTGTAAGGGATGGAAGAATACAATATCATACAAATTTTGAACAGTCAATGAGCAAGAGTTTTATTTAAAGTAGGATTGTATGACAAAAACCTTTCCTTTATTTGACCTGAAAGTCCATTTTTAAAGTAGTTTTAGTTGTAACATCAAAAGACAATCAAAACAAAGACATGCAAAACATACTTGTGAAGGATTCAAAATGATCTCTGAGCTATCAGTTTAGATACAAGAGCATTAACGTGACAAGGAGGCATTGTTAGAAATCTTACAACACGGCAGAAATAACAAAGAGGTGCAAACAGAAGTTAAATGTTTTTATGGTCACAATACCCTCATATTTTTATTGCCTTTCATATTCGCTTTCTCTAACTAAACTTGTTTAAAAAAAAGAAAACAATCTAAGCATTATATTTTTAAACAAACTTTCATAAACAAGTTTTTGTCATACCTAGTTTAATCAAGCTTAGCTCATAACAAATAGATTAAATCAATAAATTGAATACAAAAAAAGGAAAGAAAATTGTATTTATATATATATATATATTTTTTTTTCTCTTCTGTGAATGTAAACATGAATTCCTGAATTGTTATCAGATATTTATTGAATGCTCTAACATGTTCAAACCCGTAACTGTTATAGTTGTTAAACTAATTGATTATTATATATATATATTCTGTCATTTAGTAGTTCATATAAATCTTCATGATTTTATAAATATGTCAAATGAGATTGGATGATTTGATAGATATTCAACTCTGATATTGAACAAATTTATAAGTTCCTCTTTGTAAGATTTTATTGCCATAAATATTTTATCATTTCCTTTTAAAGAAGTTTTCCAATGTATTTTTCTCTTTCTTTGAAATAGTATTTCTACCAGATAGTTTACTAATTCAACAGTGTATTATATAACAACTTATCATTCTCATCTCGTCTTTGTACTGTATTGTTTTCTTTCTTCATAATAGAGCATTGTTAGCTTAGTGTGGAATAATGTCTTCATTGGGCTATAGGTTCACTCTCAACCCTATGGTATAGGTTTCAAGAAATAGAAATTGTTACTTGATCTCTACTTTGAACTTACTGAGAAAAATAAATTTTGGAAGAAAATAAATATACATCATAAAGATGAGAAGAAAAGCTCCGTTCTTCAAAGAAGAGAAATCAACAAAAGATTATATAGAAGAAAGTTTTATGAGTTTTTTTCTTCTTTTTTTTTTTATTAACATAAACCTCATGAAGGTAGCTCATTAGTTAATAAAGTACTTCCAGCAGAAAGCTTTAGTATAATGACTATTGATTGAAGTATAAAGACATTTTATATTGCTGGCTTAGGAAATAAGTTTCTAATAAGGACACTAAATCTTCCACATTTTTTTTTACAAATTAGCTAATACACACACACACATTTGCCATAAATGTTTTCCTCTGCTTATTTAGTCTTTATCTAAAATCTCTCCTCATGAAACACACAACTTAAATTACTACTACGTTTTTTTTTTTTCGTAATTGGTGCTGGGGTAGTGCCCAGGATCTTTACACAGACAGACAGGAGGTAAGGAGGCAACTATTCAGATTGGACTCTACTAAAAACGCGTAAGATGCCAGATAATGGTGTTAAACCAGTTGATGAAGTAAATCTACCAGCCAGTTAGGCCATAGTAGGATTTGAACCCAGAATGCAAAATGCTGGAACAAATACCATGAAGCATCCAGTCCAGCATTCTTGAGGTTCTGCCTGTTCATTATTGACTTGGATTCGTGCCTTTTTATGAACGCTGAAAGAATAAGAGGCAACTTTGACCTCAGTATATTTGAATTCAGAATGCAAGAAGTCAGAACAAATATCTATTTGTGATCTATTATTATACAAGTTTCCTTTTACTGAAAGACCTCCAATAAGAATTCCATATATTACTGAAATTCAATAATATTACCTCATTATTTGGTGCATGATTTTATTGTATTCATGAACAGATGCCTGTCTTCTCTATTTCTTTGTAAACGTAATTCACAATTTTTCAATTCGTGATCAAGCATACGCAAGCAATATCTCATTAAGAAATAAAAGATTGATTAAATTAGGAAGACAACACATTCATGATAAAAAGGAATTGGATTCCAAGTGAGTTTTCTGCTAAATTTCATTTTAGTAATCATCTTAATTTCTGCATCATAGAATGTGCCTAAAATCATCATTGTATTATGCTACAAAGTGATTATTTTGACTGGAAACAATGTTATCTAAAAGCTCCTATTGCTAAGTATTTAGCTGTAATAAATCCCAGTTTTATAGTCAGATAAATAAGAGAAACTTCACTGCTGGGAATAGTATTGCTAAACTGCTAAGTCTATAAACACCAAGAAATATTAAAAATTTGAAATGAAAGCTACAAAAACTTGCACTACTTTTTCAATCTACTTTTAACATAAAACTTGTGATACAGAGTAACCATTTTCAAACAAAAATTTGCTTAAAAAATAAATGAATTTGTGAAAAGTTTGCTTCTTTTTTTTTATATAGTTTGACTCTTAATTTTGTTGGAATATTTGCATAAGCTACAACAAAGATAATTGTAAAATTAAGTGATTATACCTGAATAATTATTATCATCAAATGAATTTTTAATTGTATTGTTTTAATTATTGGCAATTCACATCAAATTATATTATTATTTCAGAATCATCATTATCTCCCCCTTCCCTGTTCAAACCACCATCATTAATGATTTAACAATTGTTTCTCCACAATGGCACTGTCTGGACAAGCTGCAGAGCATGCTTCTGAATGATCTTACTTTGTTGTTAATTTATTGTAGGAAGCAAAATGTAGGGAAAAAAAATAATAAAAATTTTAACAAATAGATACAGGCATAGCTATGTAGTTCAGAAGTTTATATACAACCACATACTTCTAAGTTCAATCTCCCTACATGGCTTCATGAGCAAGTAATTTCTACTATAATCTCAAGTTCATTAATGAATTGCGAATGGAACTCAGTAGCCAGAGACTGTGTAGAAGCCTGTTGAATATGTATATGTGTCTTTATATAGACACGCATGTGCATACACAAACATGCACATACATTCACACTCATATACAAACACATACATGTGTGATACGTTCATTCATTCAATGTCCAAATGTCCATTTTTCTGTACTAGCATGGGCTAGACAGAGACTAGATTTGAAGCAGTATTTTACATCCTGATGTCCATTTTGTTGCCAGCCCTTAACTGTTTTTTTTTGTTTTTTTCTCAAATTAGGGATTATTCTTGCATTCTACTGGTCTTCAAATATGTAGAGTGACCATTCTTAATGTCAACAAGGGACATCAATATCATATCATCACTTCACTAAAACAGTAACAAACAAAGCTGCTGAATACCAACATTCATATGTACATTCATCCACACACACACACATGCTTCCATACAGTTTTTTTATTTACCAATTCGACTCACAAGGCATTGGTCAGCCTTAGACTAGAGTTGAAGATGCATACCAAAGATTCTATGAAGTGGGATGGACAGAACCCCAAAATTTACATGGTTGTAAAGTGAACTTCTTAATTACATTATCTGCACTACACAATCATGTGTGTGTGTATAAGTGAATGACGAAAGTAGGAGTTATGTAATCACTTTCATTAGCTTACAGCTGTGTTTGCTATGAAGAACTGTGCACCTAAAGCTGAATGCAAGCGCAACATCTCATAGCTTCCTCAGAGCCATTTCAAATATATACACACAAACATGTATATCATCATCATCATCATCATTCAACATCAATCTTCCATGCTGGCATGGGTTGGACAGTTTGACGGCAGTTGGTTAGCTAGAAGACTGTACCAAGTCCCATTGTCTGCTTTGTCATGGTTTATATGGCTGGATTCCTCTCCTAATGCCAACGCCCAGTACTCTGTAGAGTGTACTGGGTGTTTTTTACACTGTAGTGTAGTTCAGAAGTTTTCTTCACAACCCTGTAGTTTTGGGTTCTGTCCATCCCACTACATAGCAGCTTTGGCATTTATCTTCTACTCTAGCCTCAGGCTACATCTATCTATCTATCTAGATCAGTGGTTCCCAAACTTTTCACAGTGATTCCCAACCCTTTTATTTAAATGAGTTTTCCCACAGACCCTTTTTAGTATGCCTATCCTTATGTATGTGTGTGTATATATATATTAATATATGAATATATATATATATATATATATATATATATATGGAATTTTGAATTTAGTTCACAGACCCCCAGGACTACCTTTGCAGACTACCAAGGTTTCATTGACCCCAAGTTGGGAACCACTCATCTAGATAGATAGATAAATAGATAGACAGACAGACAGATGACTGACAGACAAATATAGGTATACATACATGTGTGTGTGTGTGCATGTACACACGCACGTATACATGTGTGCATCCATGTGTCAAACTGTGCATCAAGTTATATCCCTTTATTTCAGCAGGTAGTTTAGACATCCAGTCAATAAAGTGCAATAAAATAAATGCTGTAGTTGATATATGACCAACTGAAAAAGGCTACTGAAGGTTGCAGTCCAATAAGTGAAAACAGTAAAAGAATAAAACAGTAAATACATTCAGCTTGTGAACTGTCATTTCAAATATTCAACCATAATTCATCTAATTTATTAATCTAATCCATTACTCTTTTAATTCATTCAGTATAAGAACTTTTTCCTTCTTGAATATTTTCATCCTAGAATTCACATGAATATGCTGAATTACCTGTTCGTCACAATGAAGATCAGCAAAACAGGTCAGTTTCTAACATTATCTGCCACCGAAATTACCTACAGGTTTTGTTTTTATTTAATTCTTTTTTAATGTTATCAACTATATGATTAATTCACCAGCATTCCAGTTTGTAATAATGCCATCTTGAAGAATATTCAATATAACTAATTATGAAATTTTATCTTAATTATAACTACTTCAGCAGTTTAGAAAAAACTAAAAATTTCAAACAATAAAGATGAACCTGTATACAGGTAACATGGCATGTTAAAAATAACAACCAGATTCTTCTCATATCACACTTTACTGTCTTAAAAATGGAAGGAAAGGACATTTTGGACACTGTAGTTTTAGATGCATTGTGTTTGTCGAATGTTCTGGGATTTGTTACACCAGTAATGTACTTGATCATAGATTGGTTCAATTAAAGCTGGCCTGGGGTTAAATACCGTCAAAACTAACCTTAATAGTACATAAAACCAGGCTTGTCTAATCAATGTTTATCTACTTCAGTAAATTTTTAATATCTTCTTCTAAAGAAGATATTAATTTCTTATACTTAATCAACACTTAGGAAAAAAGAAGCAGGTATTAAGATTTTGTGGTTGTCGTAAATCTACTAACAAAATCCATAAAATTAAATGCTTATAACTATAAATCAAAATTGTCAGTCTTCTATTCAATTCACAAGACAATGTTATTTTTCCATTTGTTGAAAAATGTCCTTTAGTTCTTTTTTTCTTCTGCAAAGCATCTGTGAATTATTAACTTTTGATTAATTTAGTATGTTAAGTAGCTCTACATATTATATTAGCTTTGATATATTTTATTTTAGTGTCAGAACATTTCTTTTATATCATTAATTGTCTTTGAGAAAATATAAATGTCACAGCATCCACTGTGTGGCACCTTGGGCAAATGTCTTCTATTATAGCCCCAAGCCAGCCAAAGTCCTTTGAGTGGATTTGGTAGATGGAAACTCAAAGAAGCCTGTCATGTATGCATGTATGTGTGTAACCTTGTTTAATTATCATGTGATGAGCATTATCATCATGTGAGGTTGCTTGTTTCCTGTTTTCCATGGAAAACTTTTCCACGTCTGGCTTTGGAAAAGTATTACTTTGCTTGAAAACAGGTGACAGTAGGTGACAGAAAGGGCATGCAGCCAGAGAAAATCTGATGAACAAATTTCACCTGATCTATGCAAACTTGGGAAAGTGAATGTTAAATGCTGATGATAAAATGCAAACTCTTATTGCCCTGTTAGATGGAATACTGATGTTTGTACAGAAAGAAAAATGATTTAAAATGTTTTCCAATATTTTGTTCAGTCCTTCTCCCATCTGAGTTTAGTTTATGCCAAAACTAACATTGTCTTTACTCTCTCCCTCACAATCAATAAAATAAGCAAGCACTCCTATAAAATAATTGCATCTGTACAAAGTCAGTTGTACAGAAAGCTGTGGGTTTTGGTGCCACTGCTGCTGCGCCAGCTTAGTGAAATGTTTTGCAGTTTGAAGTATGGTGTTTGGCTCTTCTGACTTCAAGCCATGCTGAAATCAACATTCCATTTCGTTCTTCAAGATAATAAATATCATCAACAAATCAATTAACTGTATAGCTGTATTGTTTCCTCTTCAAAACGCTCCTGCTTAGTTGTGGCCCGATCTGTCTTCTATTACATTACTTACAACATTGAGAAAATTATGAAGGGTACACAGTTTTATTTCCCTCTTTTTTGTGCATGTGAGGCCGTGTAGCTCCATGTAAGATGTCCTTGTTTTTATATGAAAATAGCTTATCATTATAATATACATTTCTTTTTCCCAGTGAACTTGCTCAACAGTTACCATTGGAAGTAAGTCCTCATACAATGGACTCATCACATACAAAGACAAACCTACTCCTTCAGGCTCATTTCTCCTCTCTGACACTACCCTCCTCTGATTATTACACTGACACGAAATCTGTTCTTGACCAAGCAATTAGAATTCTTCAGGTAAGTTATTCTCCTTTGGTCTTCTCCAGACATTGTTCTTCCACAAAGAAAAAAATGAAACTAAAGATGAAGATATTTTTATTTTTATTCCCAAACTTAACCCTTTTGATATCAACCAGACTGAAGCTGCCATTGGTCCATGATACGAACTTCTTGCTTTAAAGTGGTTTAAATTAAAATATTCTGTCAAAATATCATGTTAACTTATGTTCCAAATATCAGTTTAATAACAACAAAGTTATGTTACTAAATTTTTAATTATTTTCAAGATTAATTGAAACAAATGCAGTGTAATTCAGCAGAAATATGCTAACTAAAGGGTTAACATTTATATTATTCATGCTGTTTAATTTAAATTTTCATTAAACAATCTGGTACTGTTGCATACTTTATTAGAAAGAACATTAATGATCAATCGTTGCATTGTCACACTGAAACAAGTTGTCAATGTTGACATTGTTGCCTTCATCATCATCATCATCATCACAATCATCATTGTCACCATCATCACCACCACTCCACCATACTCCTCCTTATCATCATCATCACCACCAACATCATCATCATCATCACCACCAACATCATCATCATCATCATCAACAATTACTGCAACATTGTCTCTTGTCTTTTAATTATTTTCTGAATCTGTGATACATCTTCTCGTGGAGTGTCTGAATCGCATGGACAACAGATGTTAAATGATGATGATGGTGATGATGATGACAATGACGACAATATTTAGATTAAATATTGACTGGTTTCAATCGTTTAGAGATTTGAGTTCTAATTTCAAAGCCAGCTTGGAATGAATGCACATATTCAGGAATAAAACAATTTATATACATAAATGGATATAAATTTGTAGCTGTGTGGTAAGAAGCTTGCTTGTCAACCACACGGTTTCAGGTTCAGTCCCACTGGGCAAGCGTCTTCTACAATATATCCTTAACCAACCAAAGCCTTGTGAGTGGACTTGGTAGATAGAAACTGAAAGAAGCTCATTGGTGTGTGTGTTTATGTTTGTCCCCCACCACTGCTTGACAGCCGATGTTGTTTTGTTTACATTCCCATAACTTAGTGGTTTCGCAAAAGAGACCAATAGTATCAGACTTAAAATTAAGTACTGGGGTCATGTCCGACTAAACCCTGTAAAGAGGTGCCCCTGCATGGCCACAGTCCAGTGACTGAAACATCATCATCATCATCATTGTTTAACATCTGTTTTCCATGCTGGCATGGGTTGGACAATTTAGCAGGAGCTGGCCAACCAGTAAGCTGTCTAGACTTCAGATTGTTTGTTGTGGCATGGTTTGTACAGCTGGATGCCCTTCCTAAGTGCCAACCACTTAGCAGAGTGTGCTGGGTGTTTTTTACATGCCACCAGCACCTGTAAAGGACAAGCCTGTATGTATGGATGACTGCGACTTTACTTGGTTTCATGCGTTTTCTCAAGTACAGCAAATTGCCACAACTCCTGGTCCCTTGTCATTTCCTTAGTGGGGCCCAGCATCTGAAGATTCTTTCTCACCACTTCACTCTACAATATCCTGGTTTGATCTCTTCTACAAGTTCACTCCACAATTAGAGCTCAGCACTTCTTTAAGTAAAAATAAAAGCCATAAATATACAAATACATTCTAAAACTGATGTTAATTTTCTCGTAAAATATCAGCTAAGTAACTATAACTCATCTCAGAACATAGGCATTTAAGTTTCATCTGTGAGTTCCATCTTATCTCACTTTTCTCATGCCTGTTGAGCATCTTCAACTAGAGTCACCCTTATGGAGTTTACCCCATCCCTATTCATTAACTGCAATTAAATGAAGACCTGGGGAAGGAATTAACAAACTTTGTTGCTAGAAATAGCATTCAAACCAGAGGCTTTGGAAATTTGTCTACGCTAAGAATAAAGAAATTGTAAAATGCAAATAATGTATTCTTTTCTACTCTAGGCACAAGGCCCAAAATTTTTTTTTTTTTTTTTTTTGGTGGGGGAGGGGGACCGATTAGATCGATTCCAGTACGCAGCTGGTATTTAATTTATCGACCTCGAAAGGATGAAAGGCAAAGTCAACAGTCTGTGTAAAGGGAAGTCTTAATGCTGTCTATATTATTTATAACTATAATGGGTTATGAGTACTAGCCTGGATAAAGGAGGGGTTCAATGTGGTCACTTGACCTGCTAGAAATAGCAATGAAATCTTCCTCAAATCACACCCTGCTGTCTTGAAAAAGAAAGAATATACTTGGTGACAAACAAATGTAAAAGAAAAACTGAAATGGTTTTGAGGCTGGAATATCTGTGATTATAGTTCTGCTCAGTGGCAGTTGACATAGGGTTAAACTACTAACTGGTTCTGTTTTGCTTTTAGTTTCTCTCATTGCTAATCTCTACATGAAGATAAAACACTTCTATTTTGCCTTTTTCTTCTCTGTGTGTGTTCGCACGCTCATGGGGTGATGTAGTGTTCGCAATGTTTTATAAATTTAGATGGTAATGATAAAGGGAGGTAACCTTCTAGCACCAAGATTCCCAAATATCTTTTTAATACGAAAAACATAGAAAATACACTAAGAGAAAAAAAAATCTATAATACTGTTAGTTTTTCTTTTCCTTTATATTTTTTATTGTTGTATAAAAATTAAAGGAATTACCTATTAATATAATTTTGGTATATTTCTAAATAAGGGATTCCAAAATTGATACATAACCTATATGTTAGGGAAAAGAGTGAATATTAACTCCTTTTAATACATTTTATACCTTAATTCACCAAATATTTCCTTGCTTTTATTTGAAATATTGAAACCCTTAAATATATTTTAAGCATGTAGTTTGGGGGCTTAAAATATATTAGGGAAGCACCAGATCAACAAACACCTTATGAGTGAATGTGGTTGGCAGAAACTGCATGGAAGCCCATTTTGTGCATATCTTTTATCTTTTACTTGTTTCAGTCATTAGACTGCAGCCATGCTGGGGCACTGCCCTGAACAATATGTTTTTTTTTTGGTCAAATTAGTTGACCCCAGTAATTATTGTTAAGCCTGATATTTATGCTATCGTTCTCTTTTGCTGAACCACTAATTTACAGGGACATAAACACACCAACACCTGTTGTCAAGCGGTGGTGGGGGACAAACAAAGACACATACACATAAATATATGTGTGTGTGTGTGTGTATATATATATATATATATATATATATGTATACACACACACACATATATACAATAAGCTTCTTTCAGTTTCCATCTACCAAATCCACTCACAAGACTTTGGTTGGCCTAAGATTATAGTAGAAGACACTTACCCTACGTGCCGCGCAGTGAGATTAAACCCAGAACCGTGAGGTTGGGAAGTAAGCTTCTTACGACACAAACATGTAAATGCGCAGGGCATAGTGATTAGGCTGATGCACTCCCGATCTCTAGTTCATGGATTCAATTCCCAGACCGGGCAGTGCATTGTGTTCTTGAGCAAAGCACTTCATTTCACATTGCTTCAGTCTCCTTTCAATCAAGTGAGAGTGTTGGCCTGCTTGCCTAGCCAGTGGGGTAGCGTCATTTGATGACTAAAACAATGCAAAGTGCATTGTGACCAGGGATGTGTAACAGCATTTGATAGTCTGGTCGGTCATGTGATATATGTCTGTGTTTTTATCTTTGTTTCGGTGTTAGTCACACCACCACCACTTGACAACTGCTGTTAGTTTATTTACATCCCCATGACTTAGTGGTTTGGCAAAAGAGACAAGTGGAATCTGTACCAGATTTTTTTTAAAAAGAAGGAAGAACTTAATTACTGGCTCAATTTGTTTGACTAAAAACCCTTGGTGGTGGTGGTGATGGTGGTGGTGGTGATGGTGGTGCCTGCAGTCCAGTGACTGAAACAAATATAAAAGATAAAAGGTTGTACAGTGTAAAAGAACGACAGAATATTAGTGGGAAATAAAAAGAATAGTAAATGAATATTGATTTTAAATTTTGGCTCAAGGTCAGTGATTTTGGGAAGAGGAAGTAAGTCGATTACATTGAATCTAGTACTTGTCTGGTATTTATTCTATCAACCCCAAGAGGATGAAAGGCAAAGGGGACCTCAACAGAATTTGAACTCAGAGCATATAAAAACAGATGAAATGTTGCTAATCATTCTGCTAGTTTGCCACCTATTTTGTAAATAAAAAATGGTCTCAAATTTTGGCACAAGGCCATCAAGTTCAGGAGAGGGGATAAGTCAATTATATTGACCCCTATGTTCAACTGGTATTTATTTTGTTGACCCCCAAAAGGATGAAAGGCAAAGTTAACCTTTGCTGAATTTGAACTCAGAACATCCAGACGAAACACCACTAAACATTTTGCCCGGTGTGCTAATAATTCTGCCAGTTTGTTGCCTTTTTACTAAATAAATATTAAAAGTATGTAAAGTATAAACAACATCAGGTTAATTTAACAGGGAACATATCCAGGTGCTTTTAGTTTGTATAAAATAAATTATTGAACTTGGGAGTAGAGAAAGTAAATCTACTTTAGCAGCTGTTGTTGAGCGGTTCTATGTAGTCAATCAGCCAAATAGAATTAGCGACCAAATGTATTGGAAATCATACTGCACTGTTTTATAAAAGAGTGAAGGATGCATTGGATGAAGCAGTCCTGGATTAACATAATGTTCAGAGATAAAACAAATGGATGTAATGCATTTGGTATAGGTTTGTTCAGTAAAGGCCGACCTTGTTTAAACAATTACTTCACTTGAATCACGTGATTAGAATCTCGTTCCTCTTTCCATCTTTCCATCGCCATTACTGCAATGATGTACATTACTGTTGTTGCTGCTGCTGCTGGTGTGTGTGTGTATGTGTGTGTGTAAAGGTTTGAAGCAAGAATAGAGTAGATATGCATGGCTTAGTTCAAAATATACATTCTTGTGATGTACACAGCTATTTACAGATAGAACTACCTTGTGCTAGAATCAAACTGGTTTCACTCAGTATACTTCCATCTTGTCAAAATCAACATAAAAACTTTATATAAAGTATTTTATCTAAGGATGATAACTTGAGTTAAAAATTATGTCATATCATTGAAAACAACATCAATTAAGTATTTGTTTTTGTTTTTTTTCTGTTCTCATATTTGATATATTGTAACCTTGACACACATTACAGAGATTAACAGAATTCAGAAAATATTCTTTGAATGATAATTTGGGGTCATATTAATGGGTAAATATTATAAATCAGATAAATTGCCTGCAGAGTAATAGGAACTAGTTACTGTTGGAAGTCATAGTGATATTTTTAATGTTACTTGTAAGTTCCTAACCATTCATGTACGAGAATTTAGAAATTCATTTATTCTTATTGATATTGACCTCACTTTTGTAATTCATTGTCATAATTTATATCTAGTATCCATACTGGCATGAGGAAGAGGACTCATCATGGTTCAAGTTAGTTCTTGTTCAGAGTTACTTGCTCACATATCTCAGTTTTTTGTATGCTTTTTATGACTGGATGCTCTCCCTATCACTAACCACTTTACAGAGTGTACAGGGTGCATTTTATCATGGCACCAGTACTTGAGAGGTTGTCATTGTCCTCATCAAGACTAAAGTATCTTCTCAGTTCGTATGTTCTCTCAGTTCAATTAGCCAACTATTTTGTAGACAGC
Organism: Octopus bimaculoides; assembly: GCF_046866305.1. Lineage (NCBI taxonomy): Eukaryota > Metazoa > Mollusca > Cephalopoda > Octopoda > Octopodidae > Octopus > Octopus bimaculoides. The sequence goes on from NC_142928.1 coordinate 162,536,569, forward strand.
ACTGGAGGATTTTATCATAGTACCTGCACTAGTGAAGTTGTTTTGTATTTCACAAGTCTATAAAGCTCCTAAGATAAGAGGAAGAATAGAAGAAAGAGTGGTGATAGAAGCTGAGCTTATGGTAAGACAGTGAGAAAAGCATAAGTATGTTGGTGGAGAACAAAGTTATTTATGTGAGTGGGTGACAGAAGAGAGATTAATAGAAAAAACTGCTGAGAGTTGGGTATTATTTTTTAAATGATTTATATGGAAATTTGTTTGTATTTATACCTTTTTATTTATTTTTTTTTTTGTTTTTTTTTTGTTACAGAATTAAATTTATTGTAGCATAACATTGTAAAGTGATATCTTTTATTAAACTCATTTGTAGGCTCTTCTTGATACCAGTGCTGATCAAGGGTGGCTTGTGACTAGTATGTGTATCATCAACCTACTTCAAATGGTTCTACAAGGACATTGGTGTCATGAGTCAACCTTACTTTGTTTGCCTCATGTTATGACTTATCATTTGGAGTGTTTCAGGTAAGCAACAAAGCAACTTAAGACAAACAATGTGGATCAAACTTTGATTTACTTCCCCTATGAAAAAGTTGAACAGTTCGAAAAGCTGATTGTGCTAGAGAAAAAGGAGAATCCAATAACCTTTTGAGAATATGGAAAGAGAATTATCATCTATTATATATTGTTTTCTAATATGAGCACAAGTTCACAAATTTGGGAGGAAAGGATGATAATATCCACATGGATCTGTTCTTGGTCCCCCATTGTTTGTTGCATATATTAACAAAATAGATGCTAACTTCATTTCTGTTCCCAAGTTTAGACATGCACATAGCATTAAGCTATGCCTGGGGATCATATATGATATAGACCTTTCCTACACATAATGCTGTAATAGCCTGCTGGCTGTAGACAAGTGCATCATTATACATTTTGGGTGCTAAAAAAAACATGGAATCTGCCTACTTCCTACTCAGCTTCTACTTTAAAAGTCTGCTGATAAATATAACTTAGGCATTAGTGTCAACAATGAGCTATACTTGATAAACCACATTTCCAAACTTGTAAAAAAAAATCTAAGGTATCACTCAATAAGACCATTTGCCAGCTGCTCACTAGCTATATATTTAAAGTTACAAATGGCTATAGTACATCCATACTTGCAATTTCCATCTCTAATTTGGAACCTCCATCTTGTCCAGCAACCAGATGAATTCTCTCCATCTGTCACTATATCTTGAACAGCTTCTTTATCTGGATATGACACACTAAAGCTTCAATGTCTTGTCATCTTTTCATCAACGGTATTGACCACTCCTAATTCAGAAACTCTGCTACCTATGAATACACTCGTAAAGTCAAAAAAACTAGTACCCATGACTCTTGGAAACACTTTTTTAATGCTCAGAATTGTCAAAACATGGAATAATTACCTGCACTGATTGTCAGGACACTGCATCCTTCAAAAATTCCATGCTTCCTGAAATTTTACAGCACTATCCTCGATATGCCAGTGTTCCCTTCCCTCTTTGACTTGACTTATTGCTGCTTTCTGTTTTTGCTTTAATCTTTTTCTGATGAGTTGTACTGCACCTGAGCACTGTATGCAAATAAGCTCAATATTATTACACCAATGCCAGAAAGATGAAAGGTAATGTCAATTCTAGCAGGATTTGTACTTAAAACATAAAGAGACGTAACCAAATAACTCATGGCATTTTGCCCACTGCTCTCTGATTTTGTTAGTCTACCATCTTTTTTATCAGCTGTAATATATTAACAAATGAATGATGTCAGTTATATCCTGGTTGTGAGGATATCTCCATGGCTAAAGTGTGTAGTTTATTGAACAGAAATATATCAGGAACATTCTCATAGTTATGTATTTTTATTGATTAAAACTGACAAAGATATAAAAATAACGATGAATAAATTACTATGTCTGGAGTTAATTATAGAAGTAGTTTTTGCTATAAGATTGCAAGTTATAAAGAGTTCAGTTTGATCAAAATAACAATCTAGGGTTAAAGATTTGAATAGTATAAATAGATGAGAAATCCTTAAGGAAAAAACTTGTTTAATGAAGGTTCTAGACCTGAGAAATTTTGATAGCCTAAAAATATTTGAAGTACAAGTAAAAGAATTAATGTGCCAAAAAGCAGGTAGCCATTCCGATTTGATTTGTCATTTAAAAAATTAATTTCATTAGAATTGTTTTTTTAAATGTCTAATTTTATATTATGTTTTTATTTTAATAAATAAAAACAGGAAACCTAACGGTAATTTAATTGAATGTTTACCGGAATTAATGGCATTGTGTGATGGCAAGTTCGAAGTGTTGTTTTCTATGTTGAAAGAGGAAATGCGTCGAGCCCATATTGAACAGGTAAGGAGATGGCTTCTAAAATTCTTACAGTTTTTTGTATCATCATAGCCTGAAAATATTATTTATCTTGATTTATTGTCTTTATCAAAATATATTCTTAAAAAGAGAAATTACTTGATGTTGTAATTTTTGTTTCTATGATTATGTTTCTATTTTTCCTTCTGATTTTTAATATAAAAGAAAACTAAATACTAGAATTCTTCTGTAGTTCTCTTCTATAGCAGATCATTTTCACTCTTTTTATAAATATTAACCTTATTTTCATTATTGGGTGGATGACAGAATTGATATGTTGGACAAAATGTTGTGTTACACTTGGTTTCATTCCGTTGATTATATTTTGCTTTTGATTCTCCCAAGCAGAGTAAAATGACTACCAGTTTTGTTTTAATAGACTAATTCTGGAAGAAGAGGACCCCAGTATGGCCTTAGATCAATAACTGAAAAATTTTCAAAAATATAATATCAACAATTCAATAATTTACTTGAAAACCTCTAAAATTGAAATAATTTTTCTAGTGAGAGAGGACCCACAAATGGAAAATTTTTTAAAGCACACAGAAAGGCTTTTTTTAAGAAAGGGAGTAAGTGGGCATAAAATGAAACTATAAAATGTATAACCAACTGAATTTCAACTATAACAAGCAGATTACATTTAATGAAAATCAAAACACTCCCAGAGCAAAATTGTTACATGTGTGATACTTGGCTAGTGCCAAATTTATGTAAAACCACCTCCACGGTATATATATAAGCTGAGTATGAAAAATGTAAATGGATAACATGTTTAGACTTTGGTTGCACACCTAAGCTGTTCTCTGTAATTAAGCAGGGAAAATGTTCAGTGTTGGTAAGAACTCTGGAAAGTGATGGGCTTTTGTTAAATGACCATCCTTTCTACACAGTTATCGAGGTGAACTAACAAGAGAACCTCTACGCTGTCACATGACCTGTTAGATATAGCAGCCAAATCTCCCTCAAACTGCACTGTACTGACTTAAAAAAAAAGATCATCGTCATCATCATCATATTAAATGGTTACAATTGGAATGCTTTTTAATCATAGATTTACCCAATCAGAGTTGACCAAGAACTATACAACAACAATTGTTGTGGCCTTTGCTTTTTGAAACTGAATGATCTCATGCCTTCTCCCCTTGAGTATTTCTGACTCATCTTTCCTCTCATCAATGATATTATGTCCAGATCCTGCTCTAATAACTATGTCTAGCCCATCCTCAGCAGAATATTGATCCTCTGCAATTCCTTTCCTGAACATGTTTTATAACTGTTCAAAAAGATTAACCACATCATCTCACCAGCACTATCATAGCTAGGGTGTGTGCTACACAGGGCAACCCTTCATTTTGCCACCCTTGGACCCCAACAAAGAATACATATCTATAGCATACCCAAAAGTGGTGCCACCCCCTCTAGCTATGCTAGTGCTCACCAGTCACAAAGGGCTTACAAAGGACGTGTGTGCAACTCCTTCCTTTAGACTAAATCAATGAAAATATTTAAAAAGTTTAAATAAAAAGATTTAGGGTAGTTTCAGTTCGGAGTCAATAAAAGAAAAAAATTAAAATCTCAAAGTAAAGTCTACAACCGGATTTAAATTCTTAATTCATAGTTTGAACTTTGTCAGTCTCTAGCAATGACTGATCTTATGTTTGTCAACTGCAAAGAAAATCTTTGGCTAGGTCCCACTAATGATTGATTAAATGAGTGAGTAGTCAAAAATCATCAAAGCTTTGAAGCCAATTACAAAATCATAGCTCATAATACATTCATTGAGGAACTTGAAATCCTTTCCAAATGTATGTTCATTACTCCAACTATTCTAACAGCAAAATTTAGGATAGAATTCCTTTGAAAGTCAGAGATTTGAATTTCATTACAGAACCAGTACTAGTTGAATTTAAAATTTTGAAGTAATGTTACGAACAAGCTTAAATTGTACGTTTAGCAATTTAAACTTTACCAGTCACTGAAAAAAGTTAAATGGCTTCTTCAATATACAGTAAAACAAATGATTAGTAACAAAATAGGCAACACACATAATGGAAATTTCAGATAAATTTAGCACTTCATAAGAGACAATGTTTGTAATCAGGAGCCAGTTTCTATAAACTGATTATTTCATTTGAAGTTGTGTATATATGTGTGTGTGTATATATATATATATATATATATATATTTACATATATATGTATATATATGTGTGTGTGTGTGTATATATATATATATATATATATATATATATATATATATATATATATGTATGTATGTATATATATGTGTGTTTGTGTGTGTATATATATATATATATCATCATCATAATTTAAATAATTTGGGAAAAACGAATTTCCAAATCAATCAGGTACAACCCTTTAGCATTACATGCATCTGCATATCGTACAGTGGGGTCTTGATTATCATATATATTTATCTAGAAATATACAAAATATATAATAGAAATCAATAATAATTCAGTTTTGGGGATTAATAGATATGCGGGTATTCTATTTCAGATAATACAAAAAAATAACCTAATGAGTATATCTGAAGGTAAACTCATGGTGTCAATTTGTACATCACAAAATAATATGGTATTAAAGTGTATTATATCTCGGCCCTATCATATGTCATGAGAAATCCAATTTTTTTCCCTATTACCCCACTTGCATCCTCCCTTATTGTATCTTATTTTAATTTACTTTATTTTATTAAACTTTTTTTGATGTCCTTACAAAAATTCTCTGGACTGATGAAAATGACAAGGCATAAATTTAATTATAATTACTATGGTTATAATTTTTTTCTTACATATTTTTATTGTCCTTTGAAACGCGCGTATGTATTGAATCCTATTTTGTATTAAATCTAATTTTGATTCAACATCTTTTTCTCCTCCATTTTACTATAATTGTTTATGGTATTTTTATACCTATAACGATATTTTTCAACTATATTATATACTAGCAGAAATACCCGGCTTTGCCCGGGTTAAAGAGAATAATGAAATCTAAAAACGCCGTCTAGACTACGCAACCCTCAACTGTTAGTAGCTACAATACCATATTTTTACATTAATAACTCTCCAATCCATGCCAGCATGGAACATAGACATTAAGTGGAATGCCAGTCTCTCATCTAGGAGGGCCTTGAAATCAATGTTACCAACTGGGGACTATGTGTGTCGTAGTGATAATAAAAAGACCCAAAGGAGGTCTGCAACGAAATAATTTTACTCAACACTTTGCAAGTGAATCAGTGGAGGCAAAGATGTGTCCCATTTACTTGACAATTTATGCACCACATTGCAGAAATCACAATGTAAGTATATCTAAAAGGGTAGTCTTACACTGTTGTACTGTTGAATTACAAATAATGCTCATCTGTTATGTTCGGGTTAAAATTTCATCAACATCAAAAATATATGAATTTTCATGGGAGTTATGGCCGTTATACATAGAATATAATTTCCAAATTTCATAAAGATCCGTTCAGTACTTTTGACGTAGTTTTGGATAAGAAAACAAATGACTAATGTGTGTGTTTGTGTGCATTTGTTTGTGTGTGATGGGTGTATATATGTATAGATATCTGTATGCATGTATATATATGTATATATTCGTACATATTACATGTACATCTATATATATATATGCATCTACACATGTGTATACATATACATGTATGCATATAGATCTATATCTATATATATATATATATCTATGCATATACGTGTACATATACATGTATATGTATACATATACATCTCTTTCTCTCTTTCTCTCTCTCTGAAAGTATCTGTCATTACAGTATCGAAATGTGATTGTTTCAGTTAGTGGAATAACGTGTACATATACATCTATATGTATACATATACATCTCTCTATCTCTCTTTCTCTCTCTCTCTGAAAATATCTGTCATTACAGTATCGAAATGTGATTGTTTCAGTTAGTAGAATAGTTTCATTTTTAAAGTGAAAGTATTTGACATGAGTGTTTTTGTTTCACTTTTGACACGTAATACTTAAATAGTGGAGGAGATATTATGTTGACATGGGCTCGAACTCTGCAAGAAGTTAAAAATTTTTTTGACTAAAACACAACTGGAACCCTAAGTAAGGCATGTGTAAAATTTGAATGAAATTGGTTGCGTAGTTCTCGAGTTTTAGGGATTCACACAGACAAACAGACAGACAGACATTCTCATTTTTATATATATAGATATATAATGTGTGTGTGTGTGTGTGTGTTCCATAATTTCATTAGAAGTGAAGTGTCTTGTGATTTCCAAATGTGTTTATGTGTGCATGTGCAAGTAGATTGTTTGATTTGGTATACACATTTTATGTATTAAGAAAAAGGAGATAGTCAGGATTTTGATAAAACTATTTATTTAGCACTTTCATCTCTTTAAGAGATTCCTCTTGATGAATCCCTAAATGGATTTTAGGTTAAGTAGTTAACTGGGCACAGAGTGAGATTGAATCCACATGTTTCTGGGTTCAATTTCACTGTGTAGCACCTTAGGCAGGTATCTTCTGCTATAGCCTCAGGCTGACTTGTTTGTTGTGAATGGAATTTGGTTTTACTGAAATTGTGCTGAAATCTCTGTGTTTGGATACTACTGTAAGATAAGGCCTATGTCTCTTTGCATCAAAAGATAACTTTGTTATACAGTATGTAGAGATCATTAGTACAAGAATATATATATGAAGAATTAAAATGATACCCTAGATGGGGCCCCAGCATGGCCACAGTCCAATGGCTGAAAACTATTATCACAAGAGTTTGTGAGAATCAACTAAGAAGTTTACTTCCCAACAACATGATTGCAGGTTCAGTACGATTGCATGGCACTTTGGGCAAGTGTCTTCTACTATAGCTTCAGGCCGACCAAAGCCTTGTGAGTGGATTTGGTAGATAGAAACTAATAGAAGCCCATCATGTGTCTGTGTTTGCTCTACCACCACCACCACCACTGTTTGACAACCAGTGTTGGTGTTTTTACGTCCCTGTAACTTGTTGGTTCAGTAAATGGGACCAGTAGAATAAGTATCACACTTGAAATAATAATAAGTACTAGGGTCATTTTGTTCAACTAAAATTCTTCAAGGTGTTGCCCCAGCATGGCCACAGTCTAATAACTGAAGCAAGTAAAAGATAAAAGATAGCTTTAATGTACTTTACTCTCTTTCAAGGTGTATCAAGTCCTAACAAAACTACCACAGCTGGAAGTCAAGATGCATCTAAAAAAGAATGTATCAGATAATGGTGCAGAAGACAGTCAGACAGTAGAAATTGCCATTACTGCAGGTAACATCCCTATCTTGATTTGTAAAAGTTTTATACCATTATTTTGTTTTAGCTTTTATTTTGATTTTTGAGTCTTCAAGCAGAAACATGTATGTAATTAAGTTCATAATGTAAGGATGCTTTTATACCATACAAGTAAGGAGGTCTCTAATTCAGTAATTCTTTACCTTTTTTCTTTTTATAGTGCATTCCTTTTAAGTTGTTGTTATGCCTAGTGCGTACCTAAGTGGCGAGTAAGGTATCATGACTAAACTAAATTAACATAGACAATAATGTATAAATTTTACTCTAAGGAAGAATTGTATAAGATTTTAATAAATATTTATCTTACATATTAAAACTGAAAATGTCTGTGTGTGTATGTGTATCGGTATGTCCCCGTTTTGCACCAAAACAGCTCGACTGATTCTTCTTAAACTTCACATACACATTGCTTATGTGTCTGGAGAGGTTTTAAGTATAAATTAATTTCAAAAAAATGTTCGGGAAAACAGCAGGGGGAATAAGATTTGGGCATGAGTGAACAGTGGGAGTAATTATTTTTAAGCTTCCAAGGGAAATAACCCATTCCCTCCTGGAAATAACCACCAAGGGAAATAACCCATCCGTTATCAGTATGCTTATTTCTTAGTATTTGAACTATTTTAGCTATTTTCTCAATTTATCCAATACAACACTTAAACAAGTAAATAGTATTCTCCTAAATAGATCCACTTATTTCGATTAGTGACTTATTCACGAATATACCGACACTAGCACCACTAAGGGTAATATTCTCTGGGAACACACAAAAGCTTTATTTCACAGTTAATTACTTTGAATTGTTATTATCTCATATCTGATTAGCCTGTTATTACGTAACATGTTTCACAATTTTAGTATACATACCTTATTAGTATTTCCTCCTAAAATCTATAAACTCTGGGAATGTATTAAAGCCATTTATTTGAATTCTTACTATAGAGTAATTAATTTCATATTATTACATAACTGACTTCATCATTTGGGTATTCATAACTTATTGGGAATTCCTAAAAACAAGATCCTTTGTAAGACAGTTCAGTATTCTCAAATAAATACACAAAAACCATTTTAAGAGCTACATACTTTGTATTGTTGTTACTGGATTAGCGAAACAGTTATGAGAATGGAACCAAGGGATAAGCCCGCTTTCCTGGGAATTATCGGGTATGTCAGCTACTATATATATATATATGCTTAAAATGATACCCTAAACCAACCAAAACCTTGTGAGTGGATTTCATACTCAGAAACTGAAAGAAGACTGTCGTATATATGTGTATGCGTGTCTTGTGTTTGTATCCCCACCATTGCTTGACAACTGATGTTGCTGTGTTTACATTCCCATAACTTAGCGGTTTGGTAAAAGACACTCACAGAATGAGTACTAGGCTTACAAAAGAATAAATCGTGTGGTTGATTTCTTCTACCAACGGCAGTGCTCCAGCATGGCTGCAGTCACATGACTGAAACAAGTAAAACAATAAAAATCTATGCCATTTTAATCCCAAGCAAGGCCGGGTGTCTCTGCTAGTGCTTATAAAGATACTTATACAGGAAAAATTTTAATGTCAACTACAATTTTTACCAAGTGGATGTTTTTAAAATGGGGATTGATAAACTTTTGTTATTGTAATTATAAAATATGTATACTCTCACACGCACACATTTAGGTGCAGGAGATCTTCTACCCACACCTTCTCTACAGATCAAGCAGGGCCATCTACTTGAAAGGGTTTGTGATTTGACAGCCTTCCAACTTGAGCGTTTTTCAGAATCATATTAAGATGACATAAACATTTACTTTTTCTTTAGATTCATTTAAAAAAATTTATTTTTGTTTATTTACTATCAATTAGTTGAAGGTAATCAATCACTGATCCTAAAACAATTTGTTACAACCTCACATATACAGATATTAAGTTATCCTAAAAATTTAATTGTATTCACAACTCTGTTCACACAGGAGGGCACCGTAATTCAAAACAGTGGATCAAAGTGAATGCTGATCAAGAATATACTTTACAATTGGAGTTAAGCAAAATTAATAAAACAAAAGTAAGTACTGTAACATATTTAATATTTACTAACTTTTTTTCTTTCTTGTAAGAAATTAAATTTCTGAGATAAAAAGAAACTATAAAGATTTTGAAATAAATCTTAGTTCCATCTGGACTAAGAGTATATATTTAAACAATGTTATCTATTACTAAAATATCTGTTCTAAGGCTCTAATCATATGTGTAAAATACTGAAAATTAAATTAAAAATCAAAACTATGACCTTGTTTTATTTTTTTATTTTCAGAAACCTGACACTAAAGCTTATGTTCCCAAATTTCCTAAAGGTAAAGACGAAGGGTGGATATTAATTTTAGGAGAGATAGAATCACAGGAACTCATTGCTTTAAAAAGAGTTGCTTATGTACGCTATCATAGCCGGCCTCAGCTAGCCTTCTTCACTCCGGAAAAACCTGGTCGTTTCATTTACACATTCTACCTGATGAGTGATTCATACCTGGGACTAGATCAGCAATATGATATCTTCTTGGAAGTATTGCCTTCATAATGTATATATGGTTTAAGAAAAAATGAAAATGAATAATCAGAAACTTTGTTATTAAAAGACTTTGCTGAATAAATGCGTTGTTTCTTTTTCATTGGAGTGAATAATTATTTTGGAAGAAATTTTGTTTTTGATTCAAGAAAACTAAATGTGATTTTTTAATTCAACTCAAAAATTTATTGCTCTGGTCTCATGCCAGTTGGGTCCAAACTACCTTCAACTAGACGTCAATATTATAAATATTATAGTTATTGTTAAAGGCAGCAAGCTGGCAGAATCATTTGTACACCAGGTGAAATGCTTAGTGGTATTTCATCTATCTTTATGTTCTGAGTTCAAATTCTGCTGGGGTTAACTTTGCCTTTCATTTCTTTTGGGAGTCAATAAAATAAGTTCCAGCTGAGCACTAGGGTTGATGTAATCAACTTAGCCCCTCCCCAAAACTGTTGGCATTGTGCCAAAATTTGAAGCATATATTGATATTCTTTTCTACTCTAGGCACAGGGCCCGAAATTTTGGGGGAAGGGGGCCAGTCGATTAGATCGACCACAGTACGCAACTGGTACTTAATTTATCGACCCTGAAAGAATGAAAGGCAAAGTCGACCTCAGCAGAATTTGAACTCAGATATGGCCTGCTTAAATGCTAAAGGGTAATGTATTAGGTGTTTAAGTAGTACTCTAGTTTAGGGGTTTGGTCATAGATTAGTAACCCTTTAAGTCTTCGTCTTTGGAAAGAAGACCTAGACTTTGAACTCATTGTTTTTGCCACGTGAAGTATGTATAACTTTCATAAAAGATTCTCAGGTTTTTGTGTTTAGCCTTTATGAAGATGCTGATGATTTGTATTGTGTATTCATTGTTCATGGATAAGATGTGAATTGTGGGTTTAATTCTAATTAAAAGATAGTGCCGATCAAATTGTCCAATTGCAATGAGTGGGGAGGAAATAAAAAAAGATGATAGTTTAATCCTACATTAAAAGGACAATTTGATTATATAATACCATAATTAGCAGGTTTCATGATTTGCAAGGAAGCAAATTACCAGGTATATTTTATGTGTATTTATATACTTATTTTCAAAACGAGACTTTTATTATTTAACCACCATAATTGTTAGTGTATGACCGAATTTTTAGTTTTAGTAATTACGGTTTCATTCACAATGTTTATGTCCTGAAGAAAGTATTGAGTGTCACACAAATATCATTTCCCTCTTGCTTATAAACTTGAAGCACTATGTCTGATTGAGAACCATCATAATTCTTGTTTTTATATCCATATCTCTCCATTTTTTGCATAGGTTAGATTTGCCTGCCTACAAAACAAACATGTTTTCTATCATCTGTCAACTCCTGAATTATGTTGTGATGTTGAAGCTTTAGAAGAAAATTATATCAACCCCAGAGCTCAACTGGTACTCATTTTCTCAACCCAAAGAGTATGAATGGTAAATCTAACATTGATAGAATTTGAAAATAATGGTTTCAAATTTTGGCATAAAACCAGCAGTTTTAGAGGAAAGGGATTTTGAACTCAGAACATAAAGAGCCAGATGAAATGTCATTAAGCATTTTGTTTGACTTGCTAACATTTCTACCTGTCTACCAACTCAGTAATAAGAATATCTTTTATTTTGGAACTAAATAACTTGTGCATTGTAAGATAGAAGGGCAAAACTGAGCTAAACAGGATTTCAAGGATGACACTAGATATAATAAAGTGTTATATGCCACTCAACCACCTTGAAAATAATAAAAATAATAATAATAATTTCTTACATTGGTACAATGACAAAAATTTTAAATCAGATTTATAGTCAACTTCAATATTTGATTGGTGGTTATTTTATGAAGGGAAGAAGAATGATGTAATAAATTGATTAGATCCAGTCAGTCTAGCAATGGACCTAATACTATAACAAGATGTAATTATCTACTATAATAATACTCTTGAGTTTTTCTTCGTGCAATATATGAATGAGAAAGGAAGGGGTGATAGATGAATAAGGAAGGAAGGGGTGATAGCAAACTGGTGGTAGGATGATGGAAATTCTACAGTGGAAAAAGCAATCAAACAGCGCTTCAACTCTGTGTGAGTATATGTGTATGTAAATGTTTGTGTATGTGTATGTGTGTGTGTATGTGTGCAATGGAAGTGGGATGGTGAACATTCAACAGTGAAAAGAAAAATCAAACAGCGTTTCAACTCTGTGTGAGTATATGTGTGTGCATGTACAAGCGAAGTATGTGAATATATGTGTGAACCAGCATTCTTTCAGTAACAAATGATGATCGATGTCCCATCTCAAAAGATAACCACTAGATAACATTGACATAATTGTGATATCAGCTTTTGCTGTGATCATAAACAAATCACAAGGACAGAGCTTCAAAATAGCTGGTATTTACTTGCCAGCTCCCGTATTTAGTCACGGCCAGCTTTATGTGGCCATAAGTTGTACAAGGAAGGAAGGAAAACTTTAAAATTCTTTTGAAGGAAGCAAGCAATCAAGGGATGTTAGTTGTGGATAGATTTTTTACAAAAAATTTGGTAATAAAAGAATTATTAAACTAAAAACTTGGTTTTGTACCTTATTTACTCTTTTACTTGTTTCAGTCATTTGACTGCGGCCATGCTGGAGCACCGCCTTTAGTCGAGCAAAGTGACCCCAGGACTTATTCTTTGTAAGCCTAGTACTTATTCTATCGGTCTCTTTTGCCGAACCACTAAGTTACGGGGGACGTAAACACACCACCATCGGTTGTCAAGCGATATTGGGGGGACAGACACAGACATACACACACACATGCTTATATATATACATATATATATATATATATATATATATATATATATATATATATATATATATGTATATATATATATATACACATATACACGAGTGGCTTTCAGTTTCCATCTACCAAATCCACTCACAAGGCTTTGGTCAGCCCGAGGCTATAGTAGAAGACACTTGCCCAAGGTGCCATGCAGTGGGAATGAACTGGGAACCATGTGGTTGGTAAGCAAGCTACTTACCACACAGCCACTCCTGCGCCTATATATATATAAAATACTACAATTAGCTGTCATTTTTGACGGCATGGCGCTAGCTAGTTACTTTTATATTTTATGTCACAGTTAGTAAATATTAGTAACATTGGTTACAAGTTACCAGCAGGCCAGTCAATGGTTGACTGTATTTCTAGTGGTGAGAGTTACAAGGGAGTATCTGTAATTTAAAGCAGAACAATTATTGCAAGAGCACCAAAATTTTTTTGTCACCACTGCTTACGATTATTTTTGTCAATATGTATCAGCAAAAAACACACATACATACAATGGATTCTTTTGCTCAACCTGAGATTAGTGGAAGTTACCCAAGATGCTACATAGTGATGTCCAAACAGGAACAATGTTGTGAAGCCAACTCTTAAAGCAAACATCCTTACCCAAGAAAAGTTTTTCTCTTTTACTTCTAACACAGTTCTTATTGTATGTTAACTTACATTTTTTATTTATTATTATTATTATTATTATCAAAGTGCTTTGCTGGCAGAATTGTCAGCATATTAGACAAAATGCTAAGTAGCATTTCTTCCAGCTTTATCTTCTGTATTCAAATACCACTGAGGTCAAGTTTTCCTTTTATCTTTTTGGGGTCGATAAAATAAGCACCAGTGGAACACTGGGATCGAAATAATTGACTTCCCCCTCCCTTCAAAATTGCTTGCCTTGTGTCAAAATTAGAAAGGATCAAGCTTTTATTATTATTATTATTACTATTAAGGTGAACTGGTAGAATCGGTAGCACAGCAGACAAAATGCTAAGTGGCATTTCGTCTGTCTTGATGTTCTGAGTTAAAATTTCACTGAGATCAACTTAGCCTTTTGCCCTTTCAGGGTTGATAAAATAAGTACCAGTTGAGCACTGGGGACCAATGTAATCAACTTACATCCTTTCCTGAAATTGCAAGTCTTGTGCCTCTAGTACAAGGGATTATTATTATTATTAAGGTGATAAGCTGGCGCTCATTTGCACATTGGACAAAATGCTTAGTGGCCTTTCGTCCATCCTTAGGTTCTGAATTCAAATCTGCCAAGGTCAACTTTGCCTTTCATCCCTTCCTTTCGGGGTTGAAATAAGTATCAGTTATGCACTGGGGTAGATTACATCGACTAGCCTCCTCCCCCAAATTTCAGGCCTTGTGCTTACAGTAGAAAGGATTATTATTATTATCATTAATTTCATCAAGTCAACTTTGCCTTTCATCCTTTCAGGGTCAATAAATTAAGTGCCAGTGAAACACTAGGGTTGATGTAATCGATTAGTCCCCAGAAGTTCAGGCCTTGTACCTTTAGTAGGAAGGATTATTATTATTATTATTATTATTGAGTGAGAGAGCAGTGCATGCCATCAAAGTGACACTGGGGTAAAATATACGAAGCCTATTCTACCCATCATGACTACCCGTCTGATAAGGGTACACCAGGCAAATGCATCACAACCATATGTGCGCGACATGGTGATCTCATATCAAGATAAACAGCGCATGACCTTGCAGGTGGGGCTCAGTTAGAATTTTCTTCAGGTCGAATAGCCCATCCCGCTCAAAAGGTTTGTTTAAGGATGTTGAGCAAAACACCCATGTTTCCAAAGGTGAATTATTCAAACCCCAAAGAACTCCTCTCAACACATGGCTATGATGCTTCCCCACTACTTCTGCTCATGATCAGAGATGCACATATTGTCAGCCACCAAGGGCCATGCTCAACTGGTTACGGTCAAACAACTGACAAGCAAATCTGTGGTATTAAGCAGAATATTTGCTGTAGCCCATCTTTTATACCAAGACAAAACAATGTACATGATAACACTTCCAATCAATTAAGATGAAAAGCCATGAGAGCCACTGCCTGGTACTGCATCTGGGCATTGGTACTATTATTATTATTATTATTTCATAAGGCAGTAAGATTACAGAACTGTTAGCACACCAGACAAAATATTTAGCAGCATTTCATGACTTTACATACTGAGTTCAAATTCTGCTGAGGTGGACTTTGCCTTTTATCCTTTCGAGGTTGATAAAATAAGTACCAATGGGGCCGATGCAATCAACTTATCCCTTGCTTCAAAAACTGTTGGCCCTGTACCAAAATTTGAAACCATTATTATTTTTAAAGCACTGGGGATTGCTAACAAATGTGTCATATATACATCATCATCATCATCATCGTTTAACGTCCGCTTTCCATGCTAGCATGGGTTGGACGATTTGACTGAGGACTGGTGAAACCGGATGGCAACACCAGGCTCCAGTCTGATTTGGCAGAGTTTCTACAGCTGGATGCCCTTCCTAACGCCAACCACTCAGAGAGTGTAGTGGGTGCTTTTACGTGTCACCCGCACGAAAACGGCCACGCTCGAAATGGTGTCTTTTATGTGCCACCCGCACAAGCCAGTCCAGGGGCACTGGCAACGATCTCGCTCGAAAATCCTACAGGAGCCAGTCAGGCGGTACTGGCAACGGCCACGCTCAAAATGGTGCATCTCATGTGCCACCCGCACAAGAACCAGTCCAGGGGCACTGGCAACGATCTTACTTGGCTTGCCGGGTCTTCTCACGCACAGCACATTTCCAAAGGTCTCGGTCCGTAGTCATCGCCTCGGTGAGGCCCAATGTACGAAGGTCTTGCCTCACCACCTCAGCCCAGGTCTTCCTGGGCCTACCTCTTCCACGGGTTCCCTCAACTGTTAGGGTGTGGCACTTTTTCACGCAGCTATCCTCCTCCATTCTCACCACATGTCCATACCAGCGCAATCGTTTCTCTTGCACGCCACAACTGATGCTTCTAATGTTCAGCTTTTCTCTCAAGATACTTACACTCTGACGGGTATTCACATTGACATTACACATCCAACGGAGCATACTGGCTTCATTCCTTGCGAGCTTACGTATGTCCTCAGCAGTTACAGCCCATGTTTCACTGCCATGTAGCATGGTTGTTCGTACGCATGCGTCATACAGTCTGCCTTTTACTCTGAGTGAGAGTCCCTTTGTCGCCAGCAGGGGTAAGAGCTCTCTAAACTTTGCCCAGGCTATTCTTATTCTAGCAGCTACACTTTCAGCGCACCCACCCCCACTACTAACTTGGTCGCCCAGATAGCGGAAGCTATCGACTACCTCTAGTTTTTCACCCTGGAATGAGATAGAAGTTGTTTCCTGTTTGTTTGCAGTCTTTATTGCACCTGAACATCTGCCACAAACAAAAACTAACTTGCTAGTTAACCTGCCTTTGATGTTGCTGCACCTCTTATGTGTCCATAGCTTGCACCGGGTACATCTTATAGAGTTACTACCTACTCCTTTTCTACATACTGAGCAGGGCCATCTACCTGAAGGGGTTTGTGTTTTATCTACCTTCCTACTTATTATGATTTTGAAGCGAAATCTGAAAAATATTATTCTAGTGCTTGAGGAAATCTAGAGCTTATCAAAATCTTAGAAAAATGTGATATCTCCAGTATCCAAAGCAGGCTGCTGAGAATGAAAGCTGATCGCATTCCAAAAGTTCTTTTGTATGGCCAACAAGTAGAGGGATACCACAGTAAAGGAAGACCTGTTCTCAGGTATAAGAATAAGTTAGAGCAATCACTAAAGTCTCTACAGCTTAACTTGACATCTTAGGAAAGTCATTGCCTCGATCAATCTGCATGGTATAAAATGTGTTATGATGCATCAACATAATTTGAGTTGAAGAAACAGAACAATAAAAGAATTATATCCTACAATCAACAGATATATTTGCCCAATCCCAGACAAAATCAAATCAACAGTGTCCCCATTGTGACTTCATAGCAAAATCCATACCTGGACTCAAATTACATTTATGCATCCATTGCCAAGAGATGCAACTTCTTCTGTTGTTTTATTTTAAAGTTTTCTCTTTTTCTCACTTTTTTCTTTAAATCCTCTCCTTCAAACACTCATACATCAAAATTGACAGAAGCAACCATCATTATTATTATTATTATTATTATTTCATACTTTTGTTATTATTTTCCCAATTTGTGTTATTCATTTTGCATGTTACATTTTAGTCATGCATTTCATCTCTCCATGGCTCAATAAAATAACCACTCGTCAAGCAATGGGGCTTTTAAATAAATTACATCTACTCTCAAAAATTTGTGACCTGGGTTACAAATCCTATGTTATACCTTTCCAAGTGTTGATAAGTACCAGTACTACATTGAATAAATCAATTACGCTCTTCCTCTACAAATGTGTGGCCATGCGCCAATAGATGAAATCGTTGTTACTAAATATTTTATAAGGTAGTGAAGTAGAGTGGTGAGTTACGGCCCTTTATATTCTGGATTCTGGTCGAGGCCAGCTTTGACTTTTATACGCACTCAGTAAAATAACGTACCAATCAAGTATTAGCATTGATTTAATTGCCTAATTCTTTCCCCCAGAATGTCAGGCCTTGTGCTTATATGTTACACACACTGACTGCTACTGCTGCTACAGCAGCAGCATCAACGACGACGACGACAACAACAACAACAAAGGCGCTGAGTTGGCAGAATTATTAGTACACTGGGGAAAAAATGCTTTGCAACATTGCTTCTGGCTTTAAGTTCCGAGTTCAAATTCTGTTGAGGTCAACTTTACCTTTCATACTTTTGAGGTTGATAAAATTAATACCAGTCAAGAACTGGAGTTGATAGCACCCTTCCCCAAAATTTTAAGCTTTGTGCCTACTGTATAAAATTATTATTATTATTATTATTATTATTATTGTTCATGTTAAATGACATTTTGCAGGAATTGGTTCTCAGTAAAACACCTGAATATTACATAAGATGAAGAACTTTCTCAGATTGTTAGCAGTTCCCAATAATGCAATCTTCTGAAACTGTCCAGTACATTGTCTACCCCGAAGCTATTCAAAATGTCTGTTGGGTCTGTCTTTAAGGATGATGAAAGCTTCAAGACAACTAGCACTGTTTTGATTTTATTGTTCCACCTTTTTTTTTTTATTACAATCTCCAAGTCATGATATTTGCTAATCTCCTCAGGTTCCTCAATCAAAAGATTAACATTATCTGGGATTGCTATATCAGTGGCTACATGTATTTAACAGCTATGTCCCACATGCTTGTTATGACATTAATGTGACCATATATATATATATATATATATAAGTTTGAACCAACATTAACTTGCTTCAGAATGTACTTCCTTGAAATTCAATTACTACAATTGCTTTGCTGCTTTATATCTATGCAGTTATTGAAGAAATAATAACTAAAAAAATATATTTGATATTGAATGTGAGATGTGAAACAGGTGGTATGATAAAAGTAGGAGGCAGTGTATCAAGTTTGGCAAAAGAGATTGTTGGAAAAAGTACTAGATTTTAAAATGTAAGGGCTGGGATCAATTTGTTTGACTAGACCCTTTAAGGCAATGCCTCAACACAGCTTCAGCCAAATGACTGAAACAAATAAAAGAAATTAAAAATAAAAAAGATGTATTTGCACAATAAATTATATCTATTATACTCTTTTACTCTTTTGCCTTCGACTGCGGCCATGCTGGAGCACCGCCTTTAGTCGAGCAAATCGACCCCAGGACTTATTCTTTGTAAGCCTAGTACTTATTCTATTGGTCTCTTTTGCCAAACAGGGACGTAAACACACCAGCATCGGTTGTCAAGTGATGTTGGGGGGGGACACACACATACATATATATATATATATATACATATATACAACGGGCTTCTTTCAGTTTCCGTCTACCAAATCCACTCACAAGGCTTTGGTCGTCCCGAGGCTATAGTAGAAGACACTTGCCCAAGGTGCCACGCAGTGGGACTGAACCCGGAACCATGTGGTTGGTAAGCAAGCTACTTACCACACAGCCACTCCTGCACCTATTGTAGCTCGTATATAACAGAAAGTACACATGTGAGTGTAAATTGAAAATGAATTCAATCAAAATCCCATTTCATAGATGGCATTCAGTATGAATTAATATAAAAACATACAGAGTAAATATATTAATAGAAAATTTATTTATTACTTGTTGATAAATTTAATGTCAACAAAAAAAAAAAAACCTCCCAAGTTTACTTTACAAATATTATTTTTAAAAATATCTTATATATATATACATACACATGAATAAATTACATTTATATATTAATGACTAATTTTTTTGATATATATCACATATATATGTATATGTGTGTGTATATATATAAATATATATATATATGTGTGTATGTATGTATATGTGTATCTATATATATGTATATGTATGTATGTGTGTATATATATATATATATATATATGTATTATATACATTTTGTAAACACTAATTTGAGATTCAAAAAGATAATTCCAAATGACTTAGATCTGAACCAGATATTGATTATTTGTTGTTATTGATTACATCACACTCTGTTTATATCAAGTATTTCTTGAGGTAATTCTTATCAAGGTATTGAATAAAGATTACTTAGCTTAGAGGCAAGGGTATAGTGGGGTTTAAAACTTGAGTGAAAGTAAAAACATTTATACCTTAATTCAAGATAGAATCTGATTTAAACTCAGTGTGGTGCAATTACTAATGCAATCGGATAACTAATAGAATCCCATCATTTGGTTTGTTCTTTTTCAAATTCAAATTGGTTGTTTTTGTTGTTTAATACCAGTTCAACCTTGACTGAGCAGGTCTATGATTAAAGGCATTCCACCTACGACCATCCTGTCTTTTTTTAGTGGGTATCAAAGACTACATTACCTACAGTAATGATTTGTGGAAGATTTGGCTGCTATTTTGTAGCAGGTCAAGTAAGCAAACAAGCCCCTTAATTGACTCAAACAGCAAAAGAGCTTTAATACTCTTCGTGTATGTGAGTGTGTAATATGTGTAATATGCCCTATCTTTAGAAATGAAGTTAGAATAAATATCAATTCAGTATGGTGGTAGATTATTGGTTAAATAAAGTAAAGCAGCTGTTGTTTCATTAGTCTGAACCAAAGGTTGTTGAATATTATCGCCATTCTGATCATAAGTGACGCCTATTGGGGAAGCAGCCATCACTTCTTGTACTAAAACTTCATGCTCTTGGCATGTTGAAGCATCATTGGTAAAGCTCTGCACAGAGACTTGTTGCAAATTAGAGCAACTGTCATGTGACTCAATGTGTGGTAAGACACACTGGACATCTGATCCATCATGTGTCCGCTTATGTCTCATGAGTGCATAATTTGTATTGAACCGTTTATCACAAAGTGAGCAGTTGTAAGACCGAGGATTCACGTGGATTGACTGAATGTGCTTCTGTTGAACTGAACGTGTTTTGAATGAAGCCCCACAGTAGTGACATAAATGTGCTCGGATATTTGAGTGCATTGTCATATGTTCATTGAGATGAGCCTGAAAATACAACATAGAATAAGTCAGAATATAACAAATCAAAGTGAACATTATCATGTTCTCAACAAGAATGTATAGCAATGTATTTCATATATTATATTTCATGCTCACTGGGAAATACTTTTTCCAAGGGTTAATAAAATAAATACCAATCAAATACTAGGTGTGCAGGGACTGATTTCATTAACTATTCCTATACTCTACACTTTAACTTGTCAGGAATTGATGCTTCATATAACACTAAATAAATAATTTCAATAGAAGTGACCAACTTAACATTATTTAATGAATCAAACACATCCATCACTAACAGCAACACAACATCCATCATCAAAATTTAAATTTGATGGAGGCAGGTGTCTGTACACTTTCTTTGTAATAGTTATTTTCATATAATCTTAGAATATTTCTGCTATTAAATCTAATTTTTCTTTACAACCTTACAGGCACAGACATGATCGTATGGTTAAGTAGTTACTTTTCAACCAAGTAGTTTTAAATTGAATCCCACTACATGGTACCTTGGGCAAGTGTCTTCGACTATGGCCCCAGGTCAACCAAAATTTTGTGAGTGGATTTAGTAGATCGAAACTGAAAGAAGTTTGCCATTATCATTTAACATACCCTTTTCCATGCTAGCATGGATTAGATGGTTCAGCAAGGACAGATGAGCCAGAGGGCTGCATCAGATTCTAAGTTTACTTTGGTATGGCTCCTACAGCTGGATGCCAACCACTTGGGTACTTTTTATGTGGCACTGGTAAGGTTACCAAGTACCTGCAAGATAAGATCCCTAAACTGTGTCTATCTCTATGTGTTTGTCTCCTTGACTTGACACTACATAATAGATGTAAACACATGTCAATGTCATACAATTAGCAACCTTCATTTCCAGTTTTCTATGGTAACACGTCCACCCATGGGTAAATATTATCTTGCTGGGTAGGGAATCCAGCATCAACAAATTCCATTTGAGACATACAAGCATGGAAAAGTGGATGTTACAATAATGATGACAATGACCCTATGACAGAGAACAGTTTACAATTTTGCAGTCATTTATTGATAAAGATTGTATTTTGTGCATCACAGATGTATGATGCTGTATGACACTGAAACATTGATAGCAGAGGTGAATGAACTAAGTATGATAAGTGGGATTATCATAGATTAATTTACTAATAAATGATTAAAGAAGGATAAATAAAATAGCATATATAAATAGTAATATTAAAATATGCCGGTCATTTGTTATAAAGAAACCATTTAAAAAAAAGAAGCAGCTTTAATTTTAAATAAGTGATAACCAAGCACTAAGCTTTACCAAGTGTCCTTAGGCAAAGCACATTGCACTACTTACCTAAGATAGCAGAGTGGTTACTTTTATAAAAGGTGTCAGTCCATAATATTCAAGAAGCAAAGATCCAAATTTTCAAATCCTCTCTACCTCATGCAAACACAGAAAAAGGAATACAAGGTAACACTTATTAATTATACATATTAGAATGCTTCAAAACTGTATTATTTACCTGTGATCGAAAAGCTTTAGTACATAGTGTACAAGTAAATGGAAGAACCCTTGCAGATTTATCCAGGTGTGTAAACTTGTGCTGTGCTAAAGCATCTGGTCGTTTAAAGGCCTTGCCACAAAGATCACACAAATATGGACGCTGATTACAATGAACATTGTTTCTATGTCTCACATAATGTTCCTTGCGCTGAGTTTTATAACTACAAAGATCGCATTGGTAAGTTTTAGTGAGTTTCGTTAGAATATTACCTGAGTTATCGTTCGTAACTGTTTCATTATGACTTAAACGTAGATGGCTACAGTATAAATGCCGGCGTAGAGTCTTGTATTGACACTTTGGACAGGCGTACAACAAGGTATGATGTTTACGTTGTGTGTTATGTCTATTTTTCACATGCCGAGCAAGTAGCTTGTTACTGTCTGTACTGTATTTACATTTCATACACTGCAGTAAAGCATTACTGTGAAGGACTTCATGCCGCCTGAGATGACTCAAACGGATGCTAGTGAAATCACATTGTTTACACCGGAACAAATTATTATCTTTTTCATGCAATTTAATATGTTTTATAAAATGGCTCTCTCTTTTGGATTTGAAAGAACATTCACTACAAAAAAATTTAAATGGGGCTAAGGCTTCATAGTTTTTCTTCAAGATACGTCGTCCTGTGAATGTGGAACGTTTACTTTTGTTGATAAATATTTTCTGAGAACTGTCATCTGAAAATATAAAACAGAAAAATCTATATATTAGGAAACTATCACCTAAATCAGATTCATAGTTTAGTCGCATATCATCAAAAGACAAAGTCTCTCATTATCATTATACTAATTCCCATAACTCTTACTAACATAAAATCTACATATTATGAAAGTGGGTTTTAGGAAAGATTGTCCCTATCTAGGCCATAACATTTATCTCTGGCTTCAATCTGGCCCACAAAGCCAAACACTCTTGCCCTAATCTCAAAAAAACAAAACAGTACTTTAGATAACATACCTGTAGCCTAGAGCACACTTTGTCCATGTTTTTTTTTCCTTTTTCTATGCCAGCATGGGCTGGAACTTTCAGTCTTATTTCATATTATGGTTCATCAAGATTTATTATTATTATTATTATTATCTTTCTTTGGTCTTAATCTTCATCAGTTAAAGCTTACCCGCCACCCAACAAATGATTATTATATAGTATTACATGCATTATATTATAGGTTTTTAATACTTTTTCAATAAGCAGATTATTTTTAACACTTTAGTATTTAAACCAACCATATCCAGCCAGAATATTCTGCCTGCTTTATGTTCAAACTGACCAGATCTGATCCCTCACACTTATGTCACAATGTCATTCTAAAAGTAAATTACCATGTTATCAAAATCTTGAAGCTATGAGATAATGCATAATTAATTCAAAAGGATGCAACTAAACATTACCTTCAAGAGAATAATCTGAATGCTAAAGGGTTAAATTATGAGAACCATAAGTTATTACTTTAGCTTGCTTTATTATTAAACATAAATTGCATAACAGGTAAATGAGCTCATAAAGTACTCAGTTAACAAGGAATGGCACCAAATACTGAAAATGTCTAGAGACATTGGGTCATGCCAGCTAGATATCTGTGATCTAAAATACTTCAATGCTAACATAGGACTGGCATGTGATTGAGCAAAAAACTGCACACACATTTCAACTTAAATTTGATGATAGTAATCCTATACATGGGAACAACAAACAAAAAACTCTCTTATTTATTCATTGTATTTCTACTAAGAAATCCCATTTTTTACATATGAGGGGTACCCAAAAGAAACCAGAATTTTGCAATGTTATTTTATTCACTTAGTTCTACGTGTTTACACATTTATTGCCTTCAAAATATTCTCCATTTGAAGCAATGCATTGGTCCAGATGCATTTTCCAATGTTGGAAGCAGTGCTGGAACTCTTGCTAAGTGACACCTTTTAGTGCCTCCATCGTTTCTTTCTTCACCTCTTCCACATCTGCAAATTCTGTAGCACCAGCTTCCATCACCAGTGATGAGCTTCAAAAAATGGTCCAGATCAACTAACATCTTTCAGTTCACAATATGCATTCAGACACAACTGCTTTTGATCTTCCATGAGGAAGTGAGGCACAAATTTTGCTGCAATTCTTTCCATTTGCAATTCCTCATTCAAAATTCGTTGGCAGGAGCTCCAGGTCACACCAATAGTATCAACAAGTTCATTGATTGTTTAGTGATGGTCCTCCAAGATCAGTTCATGAACTTTCGTGATGCTTTCATCCATTTGGGAGATCAGCAGTCACCCTGAATGAGGTTGGTCTTCAAGCAACAAGTGACTATTCCTAAAGTATGAAAACCACTTGTTAACTTGTGTTTTACTCATGGCAGAATTTCACAGAAGCATGCTGTTCCTTCACTTCAGCCATTGCAAAAATCGACAAACAGGGGAGAAGCACAGCAAAACAAAGATGCACCACGTGGCAGTACGACATCATACGATGCCGCTGATTGACAGACTGATGCCTGAGGGTTGCATCAAGTGGCTTCTAGGGGCAGAAGCTCAAACTACAGCGGGTTTGTCCTACAGAGAATGTTTCTGGTTACTTTTGGATACCCCCTCATATATTTGTCTATTTTAAAAATTAATAATTACTTTGAACTTAATTTGTACTTTCATTTTAATGTTATGTTTCTTATTGTTCAAATATATTAATATTAAGATCCAGACCATTAGCTCATGGAATAAGAACGATCAACTTCATATGGTAGGATACTTTATTTTACATGCCCCAATTTAACCTAAATTTTGGAAACAGGTAAAAGACAATCTCATATTTGCATAGCATTAAGGTATCTAGAATTAAGCATCATTTTAATGGTCCACTATGACCCATAGAAATAAGTCAACTAATTCAGTATTTTGTTGTAGGAACCAATGTGCCAGAAGGGAGGCTAGGCGACAGGTTTATTTAGCCAGAGGGGAAGCAGATAAGGAAAGATTTGCCAATGTTCTGCGCCGTGAGGACCAAAGACTCGAGGTATTTCGTGTTGCAAGACAGTGTAGGAGAGAGAATAGTGATGTTGTAGGAGAGAAATGTGTTCGCATGGATGATGGTACGCTTGCATTAAATGAGGATGCAAAGAAAGAGGTCTGGAGATGCCACTACGATAGATTGCTTAATAAAGAGAATGAATGGGAGAAAGAGAGCCTGCTGTATGTCGACCCAATAGAGGGACCAGCTATCCGAGTTGATAGTACCAGGGTAGATAAAGCAATTAAGAGTATGAAGACCGGGAAAGCCCCCGGCCCATCAGGAATCACTGCAGAGATGCTCAAAATATCTGGCAGTGTTGGCTATAGCCTAGTCACCCGTATTACGAACCAGGTGATACACGAAGGAGTCATACCCAATGACTGGTGTAGCAGCATCATAGTCAACTGCTACAAAGGTAAAGGGGACGCTTTAGATACAAATAATTACAGAGGCATCAAGCTGTTAGATCAGGTTATGAAAGTTACAGAGAGGGTCATAGCCCAACTAATTAGGGAGCGAATCAATTTAGATGAGATGCAGTTTGGGTTCGTGCCAGGTAAAAGCACTACTGATGCCTTATTTCTAGTGAGACAGTTGCAGGAGAAATACCTAGCTAAGGATAAACCTCTGTACCTGGCTTTCGTTGACATGGAGAAAGCCTTTGACAGGGTCCCCCGATCCCTTATCTGGTGGTCAATGAGGAAACTTGGGATAGAAGAATGGTTAATGAGAGCTGTGCGAGCCATGTACAGAGATGCTGCCAGTAAGGTGAGGGTTGGAAATGAGTACAGCAATGAATTCCGGGTAGAGGTAGGGGTCCACCAAGGTTCCGTCCTCAGCCCCCTATTATTTACCATAGTCCTCCAGGCAATCACAGAGGAGTTCAAGACAGGTTGCCCCTGGGAGCTCCTCTATGCTGATGACCTTGCCCTAATTGCGGAGTCACTATCAGAACTAGAGGAGAAGTTTCAGGTGTGGAAGCAAGGTCTAGAATTGAAGGGCCTTAGAGTCAACCTAGCTAAAGCCAAAATCCTAATAAGTAGGAAGGTAGATAAAACACAAACCCCTTCAGGTAGATGACCCTGCTCAGTATGTAGAAAAGGAGTAGGTAGTAACTCTATAAGATGTACCCGGTGCAAGCTATGGACACATAAGAGGTGCAGCAACATCAAAGGCAGGTTAACTAGCAAGTTAGTTTTTGTTTGTGGCAGATGTTCAGGTGCAATAAAGACTGCAAACAAACAGGAAACAACTTCTATCTCATTCCAGGGTGAAAAACTAGAGGTAGTCGATAGCTTCCGCTATCTGGGCGACCAAGTTAGTAGTGGGGGTGGGTGCGCTGAAAGTGTAGCTGCTAGAATAAGAATAGCCTGGGCAAAGTTTAGAGAGCTCTTACCCCTGCTGGCGACAAAGGGACTCTCACTCAGAGTAAAAGGCAGACTGTATGATGCATGCGTACGAACAACCATGCTACATGGCAGTGAAACATGGGCTGTAACTGCTGAGGACATACGTAAGCTCGCAAGGAATGAAGCCAGTATGCTCCGATGGATGTGTAATGTCAATGTGAATACCCGTCAGAGTGTAAGTATCTTGAGAGAAAAGCTGAACATTAGAAGCATCAGTTGTGGCGTGCAAGAGAGACGATTGCGCTGGTATGGACATGTGGTGAGAATGGAGGAGGATAGCTGCGTGAAAAAGTGCCACACCCTAACAGTTGAGGGAACCCGTGGAAGAGGTAGGCCCAGGAAGACCTGGGCTGAGGTGGTGAGGCAAGACCTTCGTACATTGGGCCTCACCGAGGCGATGACTACAGACCGAGACCTTTGGAAATGTGCTGTGCGTGAGAAGACCCGGCAAGCCAAGTAAGATCGTTGCCAGTGCCCCTGGACTGGTTCTTGTGCGGGTGGCACATGAGATGCACCATTTTGAGCGTGGCCGTTGCCAGTACCGCCTGACTGGCTCCTGTAGGATTTTCGAGCGAGATCGTTGCCAGTGCCCCTGGACTGGCTTGTGCGGGTGGCACATAAAAGACACCATTTCGAGCGTGGCCGTTTTCGTGCGGGTGACACGTAAAAGCACCCACTACACTCTCTGAGTGGTTGGCGTTAGGAAGGGCATCCAGCTGTAGAAACTCTGCCAAATCAGACTGGAGCCTGGTGTTGCCATCCGGTTTCACCAGTCCTCAGTCAAATCGTCCAACCCATGCTAGCATGGAAAGCGGACGTTAAACGATGATGATGATGATGATGATGAACCTATACCCCTGTAATTAGTCATTGTTTCCATATACATTACTTATTTTCCTTTTACAGTTCTCTCTTTAAAAGGGTAAATAAATACCTTTTGTTTGTACCTCTTTGTTAATATTTTCTTGACTATTCAATAAATCTTCTTCAAAAGAAAAATTTTCTGGCTGTTGACCACAATCTAGAGATACTGTATCTGGAATATTTTCATTAGATTCAGTACCTTTTTCAAAAGTTTCATTTGAACATAAAGTCTGTTGTGTTTGTGCATCAGTCTTTGGTTTTATGTTATCTTTTGGTGCCAATAGCTGTTTCCTTGGCCTACCAACTTTACGCTTTTTTATACTAGTTTGCTTTTGATCTTCATGAGTTGATGAATAAAGAGAATTTACATAATTGATATAGCGCGGATGTTGCCTAACTTCACGACCATGGAGGGAGATCTGAGGTAGTAATAAATTACATGATATTCCTTTATCAACCATATCCGGTTTTATTAAAGTCTCTTTATGACAACTTGCATTCAGGTCCACATTACATTCTTTGTGTGTATATTCAGAGTCTAAAAGATGACGAAGAGCTTTTTCCAAATGTGTCAGGGCGATAAACGATCCCGAGACACTTGCTCCCTCAGTAGTCATATTAACAGCAATTTTGTATTTTGACTGTAAATTATCCAAAAATGTCTGATTATTATGAGGTATTGCTTGCATTACTGATGACGATAATAGTCCTGTAAGATGTGAAAATATCTGAAAATAGTAAAGAAAATGCAGTTAAGAAAAGATGAAATAAATAATATAAAGTTAAAATTTAAAGAATTAAATATAAAGATGAAGATAAATAATTATTTCTACACTAACAAAAGCCACCGATTTGGAGGGAAGGATGTACTGCTTGTACTTGGAGGCAGTGTTCACCAGGTATAAATTGAGTAGGCTCCAAACAGTGAATCCATAAAGATTACTCGACCCCAGATGACAGGCAAAATCGACAACCTTTCTACCTATGGGATTGTTGTTAGAATGTAAAGGGACGTAACTAATGACTACAAAACATTTTGTTTCTTCAATATATAAGCACAAGGTCAGAAATTACACATGGCCTGGAACAATGAAAGGCTAGGTTGACATCGGTAGGATCTGAACTCACAATGTAAAGAGACACACAAATACCGCAAGGCTTTATTGTCCGATGTCCAACAAATTCAGTCAACCACCGCTCTAACGAAAATTATAATTAAGAAGAAAAAAAAGTTCGTTAAAAAAAAAAAACTGTAATATTACCTCCCCTTGCTCATGAAGGACTTGATCGTATTTCCTCTCGTGCAAGTTGGCAGCAATTCCTTCGAAGGTTGTTTCACCATTGGAAATAGTATTTGATTCTACACTTGCAGCATCTTCCTTCAACTGAATAAGGGTTGAATTTACAGTGTCTTCACTAAATGGTATGAGTGTCTCAACAACAACACGTTGTGGAATATCATACTGTTCTAATCCAGAAACTGTCTGAAGAGTCAAATTTGTAGATGGTAAGTTACTCCATGGAATTTGTCCTTCTTGGAAACAATCTGATGGTACTGATACAATTGTAAATGATGCTTGTTCAGGTAAATCATTTCTGAATAAAAGTAATAGAAAATAAAAATAAAATTAAAAGTATTCTTGAATCTATAAATGCTCTTCTTTTGTAAAAGGGAAGGAGATATAATGAGCTCTGGCAAGAGAAGGTAGTGCCCACAACTATTTACAGGGTCTCCAAGACTGAATGGTGGAAGGGAGAAAGATATCCTCAAACCAGAGAATGCTTGCACCAGAGTGGATTGCTAAAGGCATCCAAAGCACCAGGAAGTGATGTTAAACTGAGTCTACCACCAAAGTAGGCTAAAGTAGGATTTGAACCCAGAAGGCAAAGACCCAGAACAAATACTGCAAGACATCTGAGAGGTTCTTACACTTCCCCGAATCCACCAGCCTAGATTGCTGTTTTTTTTTATTCCAAAAAGATGAAATGCAAAGTTGATCCCAGTAGGAGTTGAACTCAAAGTCACAACAAATACAGTGAGGCATTTTATTTGATGCTCTAAAGTAGTGGTTCCCAAACGTTTTCGAGCTGCCACCCCCCTTGACACCCAGGCCACATTCCTAACGCCCCCACTCCAACTAACCATAACAAACATAGACTTCTTTCTGAAGCAAATTCAAAGCAACTGTATTTCACAAATAAAACTTATGAACCATTATTTTATTGCTTTTACATGAATCACTACCCCATTATCTCCCTACATTTTACATGAATCGCTACCTCATTATCCATTATTGCCCTACTCTTCTGCAACGCTCCCGGGCGGGGGGGATACCATCCACTTTAGGAACCAATGCTCTAAAGAATCTGCCAATTCACCATGTTTACTGGTATTACTTTATTGATGCTAAAGACAAAGTAGAGTCTGCTGGAATTCAAGCTCACAGTTCAGAATCTATTATAAATCAAGTGTAATGCTTAACTCCACATAAAATTTTCTAAAAATGCATATATCATGTAAAGGAAAGGCCTAATAAGTATGAATTTGGTGCTACTTGAAAACTACTGGAAATGTTGCAACATGAAAGCTTTATATATCAGATGAACCCATTGTACAATCCATTATAACAGGACATTTGGATACATTTAGTTGGGAGGGGCTAAAAAAAAGTCAGTGAAACCATGTGGCCTAGTGGTTAGTGTTGAATTCATGATTTTATGGTTGTGTTTCAATTTCCAGACTGGGTGGTATGTTGTGCTCTTAAGTAAAATGCTTCATTTCATACTGCTCTTGTCCATTCAGTTGAAAATGCATATGAGCAACAGCTGGGGATCAACCCTGCAATAGACTGATATGTCATTCAAAAGGGTTTCTTAGTCACTTATGCAACACAGAAACCAGAATAAGCTCCAGCCTGAGACATGGTTTTAGACCAAAGCTAAGTAAGATAGAAGTTATCAAGTTAGGATGAGATAAAAGCTAAAATGAGGACAGTTTGGTGATGGGCCAAAGATTATACATCACGAGAAAACACTTAGTAATCTAGCACATTACTCTTTCTTATGCAGTCCAGAACATGCCTGTACATAACGTGCACACTTGGACAAATGAGTTTTATATTTTATTTAGAGTTGAGAGACTCTGTCTTATGGAGAATATTTGATCAACATGGAAGGTTATCAGAGACTAGAAAACTTAACATTTTTACAGAAAGTAATGGGTTTTTTTAGCTGTGTTCATGATGCCATTTGAGATAGGTAGTATTGCATTTTGCTTCTGTTAAATGAGTCTGGACAGTGATAGAATGCTTTCTGAGTTTCAATTCCTGGAGGACAAGCATGTCTGTCTGAGGAGTTGAGATTGAGTATAAAGCCTGTATATTGGAAGGGAGAGAGAAGTAGAATATTACCTACATAAGAGTGGATGTGGTTAAAGGTAACATATAGGTTTTTTTTTTTAAATATAGAGAAAGATAAAATGTGTAAGAGGTAACTAAACCCTGATGTTCCTTCAAGATGATAGAATTAAAATAGGAAAGAGCTCTATCACTAAACAATATGATGGAACAACCTGACTGGAAGCTTCTGACCTACATGACCAATGACAGATAAATCTCAGAGGTAGGTAATTTTGCAAAAAATGTTGCATGTCAGGACACAGCCAGATGTTTTGCATCATGGAGTGTGCAGAATGGTCCTCAGCTGAAAACATGCAGTGGTAAATTGTATGAGGAGAGGTAGTAGAGTCACTGTCTAGATCTTAAGTGTTTTTTGTCATGTGCAAGGCACCATTTAAAGAATACAAACTTCCTTCTTTTAGCTAGAGAAGTAGTAGCCTATTAATCATTCAATATCTTTATCATTCAGGTCACATACACAGTATTAAATGTATATTAAGGTGGCAAGATGAAAGAATTGTTGGCATGCCAAGGAAATTGCTTAGCAGCATTTCATCTGTCTTTGCATTCTGGATTCAAATTCTGAGGTTAATTTTGCCTTTCATCCTTTCAGAGTTGATGAAATGAATATTGGTTGAGCCCTGGGAGCAAAATAATCGACATCTTCCTTGCAAATTTCAGGGCTTGTGCCTATAGTAAAAAGGCTTATTAAATGAATACAGAATAAGAGACTGATTGAATAAGTACCACGCTTAAGATACAAGTCCTGGTGTCAATTTTTTTGATTAAAACCGTTCAACATGACCAGTCAATCGTCTGAAACAAAATAAAAGAATTGCTGAGACCCCCTTCGGTCATGACTGACCATGGGATTGCACCTAGAAAGTTACCCTTCCAGGCACAAGTCCGGGTAAGGTTGTTTATGGAAGACCAGCAGTCGCTCATGCATACCGGACTCCCCTCTCCACACCACCAGTGTTATTCAAGGGAAAGGCAAAGGCCGATACAGCTTGGCACCAGTGACGTCGCAACTCATTTCTACAGCTGAGTGAACTGGAGCAACGTGAAATAAAGTGTCTTGCTCAAGAACACAACATGCAGCCCGGTTCGGGATTCGAACTCACAACCTCACGATCGTAAGTTCGACGCCCTAACCAATGAGCAAATGCATCTTTCAACTTCCACATTTTCTTATTTTTAAGATCATTCATAGTATACTAGGAGCTCATCACATAAAATCCCACACAGCAAATGAATGTTAAGGAACACGTTCCACCCCCTATAATTACATCCTCATCAAGTCAATATTAACTGAGTTTTTGTCTCATCTAAGCCAGTTTGTTTTACTAAAACTGTTGTTGCAAATGATGAAAATTATAGTACTTCCCAGGATTGCACTATATTTCTTTTATTTTTTTAAATCGGACAACATGTTATGTACATTAAATTCTAACTTTCAAAGGTAAGAATCCCATTGAATATACTGAATTGTCGACTAAGTAAATCTGGCTCTTTTATTGTTCACTTTTCTGTCTTTTTTGCATTCCGTTCTGTGCCGTGCATGCACTTTTAGCTTTCAATACTCTCTTTACCTCCCCCTTCCCCCGATTTAGTACATTGTATACAATAAGCTCATTTATATATTTTTAGTTTATTCGAAAAATTTTCGTTACTTTATAACATATTCCGCTTTATTTTACTAAGATGATCAGTGTTCAAAAGAGCCCTGACATAGTTGCTGTTGATGTTCGGGTAAACAACAGGCTTTAAGAATTAATTCTAGAGTAACCAACACTTATTTCATGACGACGCATGTTGTTTACGGACTCCACAGTTTCTTTTAGGAGGAGGGGGAGTGTCAGTGTGACAGGTTTGTTTGTTTATGCATCTCAAATATAATAAATATTGCAAGGAATTATGAACAATAAATTATACCGTTTCATATGGGAACCAACGAAACTGGCCTGTCCCCAGTCGCTCAATCTGCTAGAAATAGTAACCAATTCTCCTCCAAATAACACCCTACGCTTTCAAAACATAGAAGCAATTTATACTGGAGTTGTAGAATTTTTAGTGACTTTATTAACTAAAATATTTCCAAAATTTTAAAAATTCACTTCTAGATTGCAACGTTTGAATTTCTATTCAATGAATGCCTTGAAAGAGCAAAAATAAGCTACTATTTAAATGCTATTGTTTTTTAAGTTAGCCGTGAACGAGCTGACTGCCAATCAAGAATGCCGATCATGAGCATCTGGTATTATTTTTCAGACTCATCTTTTTCGTTTTATATATCTTTTTATGACAGTGGGGTTTAATTCAAGGGAAAATTGACTGCTATTGCTAGCAGGTTGAGCGTCTGCGCAGAGGCTTTCTCGCTATTTTATAAACTGAAGTTATCACAACAAAATACTAAAAAAATATATTTCTGATCTATGGTGGTGTTTTTCATCGATTTTTTTGTTCATTGAGAAGGTGGGGATCAAAAACATTATTTTGTAAAATTCTATATATCCGCTGCATTTCACCCAAATTTAAACAATGTAGTTGGGTAAAGTGTCAGATGCGATACAAAAGCCCGAAGAGAGAGAGAAATGCGGACTGAATGATAGATCCGGGCACCTAGCGAGCTCACTAGGAAATGGGATCTACACAGAGAAAACGAACAAATGTAATTAGCATACTTACTGATCAATATTATCATTTAAATCTTTTTCCATTTATAAAAATAAACAGCTAAATAAAAGCACTTAGCCAGAGTTAGTTAGAAAATTAAAACACTCAATGTTTAAAAAATCCAACAAATAAACGGAAACTTTTTTTAATATTAGAAAGTGAGGTTAATGTACTCCTATAATTTGATTGGTTACGAATAAATATTTCTTTATGCTAGTTTATTTCTTTAAATTAATATTTTCCTTTTTATAAAGGTTAAATTTTGCGAATTAAATCATATTTATTTTTTCCAACATATTTAAAACCACTTTGAAATTAAGTTATTAAATATAAGTAGAAAATATAATATATTTTAAATATTGTCATGTACATCGCAATGTCCGGCTTTCATTTGGAGAAGTAGCTGAATTGTAAATATGACATTTTAACTTATTTATGCTATTTAAGAATATATTGTATGCTATTATCAACGTTGATTCTTCAATGTGAATTTTTAAATACTATGTTAACATTAAATTAGTGCAGACTTTTCTCATTTTTCCATTCATTAAGTAAGTATTTCACCATCGCACTCAGACATTTTCCAGTCTATTTCTGTTCTGTTCTCTTTTTAACAATTATTTTGAATTTCTTCATTATTTATGATACTATTCTTAAATAGTACATTCAGCAAAAATATTCATTGATTTCTTTTTCTTTATTCTAATTATTGGCATAGTCTGATATAAAGCATGGTTACGTTTTTATGGTTTTATTTTTCAAAACAAAAACTTGGTATGTCTTTTTTCTTGGTCGAGCAAACCTGCGATCAAAGACATTCCAGTCTATCTTATTTTTGAAATATAATGTCTATTTGTTCTAAACTCAAGCATCGCTTAGATATATTCTTCCCTTTTTGTGTCGACAGATTTTGATTTGAATGCGATTTGGCGGCTATTTCTACGAGCTTGGACGACTTCTATCATGAAAAAAGGTGAGTTCTGACATTTCGAAAGGCGAAACCTTTCTCTTTTGTTTTTATACTGGTGCAGATCTCCCTTGGGTGATCCTTGAGTTTCATATTCTAGTTTCACTTTTGCAAATGGCAGCTAGTATCATCTTGTTTAGCAGCCGACAAGTTTTTTTACTTTGACTTGCAATTGTGTTCATTGTTATTGTTGTCGTTCATTTTATTCTTTTATTTGTTTGTATGTGCGTATGCGTATCTGTGCGCGCGTGCTATTAGATTAAGTTCCATTTACTTAAGCATTCAGTCTCTCTGTGTGAACTCTCTTGGGAGGGTCTATATAAATCAGTTTAGAATTTGTTGTCATATAATTCGTCAACATGGAGAAAACCTCCGTCAGGGTCCCTCACTCTGTGATCAGTGGTCATCATCATCATCATCATCGTTTAACGTCCGCTTTCCATGCTAGCATGGGTTGGACGATTTGACTGAGGACTGGTGAAACCGGATGGCAACACCAGGCTCCAGTCCGATTTGGCAGAGTTTCTACAGCTGGATGCCCTTCCTAACGCCAACCACTCAGAGAGTGTAGTGGGTGCTTTTACGTGTCACCCGCACGAAAACGGCCACGCTCGAAATGGTGTCTTTTATGTGCCACCCGCACAAGCCAGTCCAGGGGCACTGGCAACGATCTCGCTCGAAAATCCTACAGGAGCCAGTCAGGCGGTACTGGCAACGGCCACGCTCAAAATGGTGCATCTCATGTGCCACCCGCACAAGAACCAGTCCAGGGGCACTGGCAACGATCTTACTTGGCTTGCCGGGTCTTCTCACGCACAGCCCATTTCCAAAGGTCTCGGTCCGTAGTCATCGCCTCGGTGAGGCCCAATGTACGAAGGTCTTGCCTCACCACCTCAGCCCAGGTCTTCCTGGGCCTACCTCTTCCGCGGGTTCCCTCAACTGTTAGGGTGTGGCACTTTTTCACGCAGCTATCCTCCTCCATTCTCACCACATGTCCATACCAGCGCAATCGTCTCTCTTGCACGCCACAACTGATGCTTCTAATGTTCAGCTTTTCTCTCAAGATACTTACACTCTGACGGGTATTCACATTGACATTACACATCCAACGGAGCATACTGGCTTCATTCCTTGCGAGCTTACGTATGTCCTCAGCAGTTACAGCCCATGTTTCACTGCCATGTAGCATGGTTGTTCGTACGCATGCGTCATACAGTCTGCCTTTTTCTCTGAGTGAGAGTCCCTTTGTCGCCAGCAGGGGTAAGAGCTCTCTAAACTTTGCCCAGGCTATTCTTATTCTAGCAGCTACACTTTCAGCGCACCCACCCCCACTACTAACTTGGTCGCCCAGATAGCGGAAGCTATCGACTACCTCTAGTTTTTCACCCTGGAATGAGATAGAAGTTGTTTCCTGTTTGTTTGCAGTCTTTATTGCACCTGAACATCTGCCACAAACAAAAACTAACTTGCTTGCTTGCTTGCTCCCCGAGGAATATACAGGTGTCGCTGTCAGTAAGATGAGAGCCATGAATTTAGTGTACATGTAGGAGTTCACTAGGGCTCGATTTTCAATGCCCTCCTATTCGTCATTGTTCTTCAAGTCATAACAGAAAAACTTAAAACTGGTTGCCCCTGAACTACTACTATATGCTGGTGACCTTATTTTTTTTTATTATAGTATCGTAAGAGGAATTAGAAAAGACATTCTAGATGCAAAAAGCAAAACCTAGCTTCAAAGAGCTTTCACAAGTAAACAAGATTCTACACCAAAGTAAAATATTCTTGTTTCATAGAAACTGAAATGATGACAAATTGAAATTATAACTGTCTTGTGTTTAATTTCTTGTTGCTGCAAAAAGACATCAGTTTGTATGTCTTACAAACTAGTACTAATTTTGCCACTGTCCAAAATATTCAAGATTTGTCTGAGGACTGTGTAAAGCCTTCTCAAATCAGTTTGTAACTTGATAAATTTTAATACCCCTACAATACTCTATACTTTTGCCCCCAGTCTTTCTCAGCAGACATGAAGACAAGAAACCCACCTTCCAAGGCAATCTTAAATTCACAGAAAGTTCATCCAGGTATGATATTCTACTCCTCTAGGAAAAACTAATATAATTAAGCAACTGCTTTCATGTGTTCTTTGCTAAACAGAACCTCGGGAAAATTAACACTTTCAAATCATTAACACTTCACATCCAAAATTCCAGTATTGGCATCACTTAGATCATCTTGATTATTCAAAACACTGGAAATCAGTCAGTATATTTTATTGTTTGCAAACAGGAAATTGTACTATGGAACATTTATTTGCAACATTGATGCTAAAATAACTACCTTCCCTTCCAACTTGAGATTAACAATCCAACAGATCCATGAGTTAGCTGATGCTGCCTTCTTCTTGCAAATAGTCCACACACTATTAAAAATAACCCTATTCTGGCCTTATATTCTTGAATAGAAAACTTAAGTCCTCAACCATTGACAGTCTTGTTTTAAATGTCTGCTATGCATCTTTAAGATTCAGCAAACTACTTGCAGATAAACATCACATGTCTCAAATGTGCTCAACACCATAACTAACAGAAATTCATGTGCAGAAATACAAACCTGACTAACACTTGCAAAGATTTTTTTTTTTTATGCTTTAAACTAATGGCAAATAATCCTTATACATTTAAAACCACTTAAAACAGTAATTCAGATTTAACATTAAAAAAAAACCCTATGTGTCTGTAGTGTAACATTAAGTACATTAGACAATAACTTTAGAAAAAGGAATGGCAGTAAATTAAATTTGTATTCTAAAACATCAATATTGATAATTTTATACTAAAATTGATATTTAGATTTTATTTGTTTTCTATGTAGGTATAAAAAGTTGTTAGTTTAAGGAGTTCAACTACTCGCTGTTGTGTCATGAGTTGAAATTTATCTACAGCCATTGGAATCTCATAGTCAAGTCATTACTGTGCTTGTATCATTAAAGTTATCAATTCATATACAAATGTCTCAAACTTGCAAAACATCTGAGCCCTGTTACCTTAAAAACTCATGTAAAACTCTAAATGAAATTTTATACGTTTAGTCAAGTTATGCTATTAATTGCTGCTTACTGTATTTGTTTTTGTTTTTTTAATTTTGTAATTTATATTTTTGCAGAGACGCATAAATTAACAGAAAATATGGTTGCAGATTCTAAAACTGATTCTGTTTCCAGCCTCGTGAGAGCTGTGCTTGTGAAAGCATGGCGAGAGCGATGGAATGAAATAAGATGGGGAGTTTGCTTGAAACGAGTTCTTGCTAGCTACCCTGAAGAAAACTGTGACCTTGCTGGTTGGTGCTAACTTTTTTTTTTATTATTATGTACAACTCCCCACTTGCTTTTATTAATAGTGAAGTGTTACCTGACATTATAGAACTAAAGTAGCTTCCCTTTGTACTATTAAATCTATCTTGAATGGGTGTAAAGGAAAATCGTTTCCAACTATGAATTAAATAAAGACTAATAGTATAATTCTGTGCCCTCTAGCATAATTGACTCTTCCAGCTGTTGTATCACAGAAGCAATTTAAATCTCAACTGTGCTTTCAGCCTCTCTTCCAGCAGGTAGCTAACATAAAATAGGTTTAGGTTAATGATGAATAAAACCTGATAAATGTAAACTAGACTTAGTATATATCAAATAGCTTTTACACCATTCCAATTTTGTGTATTTTATAGATCTTTTAGTTTCTTTTGGCTGCTGGTTTGATTATCTTTTTGCTTGAATAGATGGATGAATTAACAGCAGGTGGCAGACATATGGCTTGAGTCTTGTAGTGGGCCTGTTACTCTTTTCTTTCTTAAATTCATACCTGGAATGTCTAATATTGATGGTATGAATGTAAAAGTTAGATAGTTCAGGCAAGTTGATAAATTAAAATATTATGGAATGTATAATGAGAATGGATATTAGTACATTTCAGAAATTATGCTTTTTTGTCTCTTCAACAATAGGAAGAATAAAAGATTTTTATTTCTTGAACTATGCTCATAACTTCCACTCATACCAATGTATCTTTCCCTTTACATAGTGATAAAGCTATTTAAATCTAAAACCACAATTATGATGTAGGACTTTTCTTGTATGTGGGACATTTTTCTTCTATTTTACATCCATTATTTTTTTTTAATATTTTCATGGGTAAAATGGTTTATCTCTTAGCACAGTTGCTTTTATCCCTCTGATAACCATCCAAATATAAAATAGAGGGGGAGCATATATTTTTTATTTTGTTTAGTTAGGCAAATAAGAGCAGAATTAAGTACATTTCATGGGACCTCTCATATATGACATGGATATAAAGTTGTTCTAGCTCTTGATAACATGTGCTTTATATAACTTTTATCATTCAATGTAACAACACCAGTTATAGGATCTATTAACTTCTATAAAGTGTTTTTTGTACATTTACAATCTTAGTATTAGAATTGGTATGCATCTAAAAGAACCACAGACTATTCACAATCCATGTGATCAGTCTCAACTAATAAGTATAACAATTAATATTACTAGCGTAGATGGCAGAATCGTTAGCATGCCGAGCACAAGTATCATTTGAGTACTGGGGTTGATGTAATCAACTTACTCTACAAAAAAAATTTGCTGGCCTTGTTCCAAAATTTGAAATCGATATTAATAGTATAGATAAGGTGGTAAGCTGGCCGAATCATTACTGCATCAGGTAAAATGCTTTGCAACAGCTTGTTTTTATGCTCTGAGTTCAAACTCCACTGAAGTTGATTTTTTTCCTTTCATCATTTCGGGGTTGATAAAATAAGTACCAGTAGAGCACTGGGGTCAGTGTAATTGATTTACTCCCTCCTCCGAAAATTTCTGGCCTTGTGCCAAAATTTGAAATCAGTATAATTAGTCACTATTGAATTTGAAATAAAATTATGTGAAGGAAGTCAAAAGTGTGATACGTTTTTATTGCATTAAATTATAAATAATGTTCTGCTTTCTTTTTGTCATGCTGTGTTTGACTACTCAGAGAAGAAAATTATTTCACAGTAAAACTGTTTTATGTAGCTAAGACTTTAAAAAGATTATTACTTTTACTTTTCATACAGAAATACTACTACAGCAAGCTTTAGTTGGTACGAGCCCAAACACTTTGGTTATGTCTTACCTCCGTCATGCTATCAGTTCTCAAGTAAGTTACGTTTATAAAAATAAGATTTTATTCAATTGTAATGATGCCATGTTTTTTATTTTGAAAATTTCACTTACAAAATCATTGAAATGTAAATTTTCTAAGTATTTTCTTAATTTTAACAAATCATCATCAACATTCAACATCTGTTATTCATGCTAGAGTGGATTGAGTGACTTGACAGGAGCTGGCAAAGCCAGGGGCCTCACGAGGTTCCATAATCTGCTTTGGTTTGGTTCCTGCATCTGGATGCCATTCCTAACACCAACTGCTTAACAGTGTATTGGGTACTTTTTACGTTGCACCTTGGTTTTAGGACATCAATTCTGTTGTGGTGGATGGGTCTTCTTGAGTCACAGGAGATGAAATCATTATATTGCATTTTAATGAATTAATTAGTAAAACATTTCAATAATAGGAGTAAAATCAGCATGAAAATTGTTTGTAGAATCATCTTGATCGACAGTCTACTTCTTGGAAATGTGTACATTTTGTGTATCAATAAAGAAATGAATTGTTATAAATATAAACTATGATATCAAATTTTTTAAAGGCTTTGTTTGATTCTATAGCAGCTTTTTAAAGTTAGCTTTTTCATTATATTTTATTCAAGAGTTTAAAGTTAATTTTAGTGTCTTCTTTATCTATAAAACTTGCATATTAAATATTTAATATTTGAGAGCATAATTTGGATTTTATAAGCCTGTTTACAAATCTCTTATTCATTTGTTTTCAGCTCATCACTCACAATGTAGCCTACCGAAACATTACAAAATTTGAAGACTTCAATCGACCTTACTGTATTCTTGGTTTAGTGGAACTGGTTGAGAGTGTAACAGTAAAGTTTAGGTAAGTTTGTTAAGCTAATTTGTTTCCATTTCAGTACAGGCTGTGTGATAAAAAGTTTGCTTCCAAACCACATGGTCCCTGGTTCACTCCCAAAAGTTCTATGAGTGAATTTGGAAGACAGAAACTGAAAGAAGTCCATTGTGTGCGTGTATATATATATATATATATATATTACGGAGATAGCAAGTGACCTGATGTGAGATCGTGTGCTAGAACGAAAACAATTCCAGTGTGGAAGGTGTTTATAAGCCATTTAAACACCTTCCACGCTGCAATTATATATATACAGATATGCACATATGTATGTATATGTGTGTGTGTGTGTCTTTGCGTCTGTTTGTCCCCCCCCCCCACCTGACAGCCAGTGTTGGTGTGTTAACATCCCCATAGCTTAACAGTTTGGTAAAAGTACCGCTGGAATAAGTACCAGGCTTAAAAGAAAATAAGTCCTGGGGTTGATTAGTTCGACTAAAATTCCTCAAGATGGTGTCCCGGCATGGCCACAGTCTAATGACTGAAACAGGTAAAAGATAAAAGTTAAATAAAGATATTAAGATCTTGGTATATATATATATTACACGCACACACACACACACACACACACACACACACACATTCCTATGTATAAATGAGTTTTCATTGGTTTTGATAGAAAGTTTTCTATTTGTCTGACCAACAGAATGGTATCCTCAATAGACTTTATGAATAGCTGAGTATTCCACTGACACGTGTACTCTCAGCATATCTTTCAGGGAAAATTACCATGACAGTGTATAAAAAGGTTGGTCCTTTAAATTACATGTACAGTTCTGTCTACCCATTTTCACTGCACCAAGGCTAAGGTAAAAAAAAATCATTTGCCCGAGATGTCTTGCAGTGAACCCTTTTACTATTTGATTATTCCTGCCCCCCCCTCCTTCCCTGTAGATCCTCCCAAGTAATCTAATATCAAAGGGTAATATTTATCCTCACTTAAACACGGGCATTCTATTAAACAAACTATACTGCAGCAGTTTAGCATGAGAAAAACTCTCATATTGGTTTGTGATATAAACAAGAGGGTGTTTTGCACCAAAAATGCTGATATGAGAGTTTTTCTCGTGCATACTACAGCAGTATAGTTTGTTCTAATAGAACATCCATGTTTAAGTGGACATAAATACTACCTCTCAGTATTGATATTGCCTCTGTCACTAATATATATTTCTTTAGTAATATAATATATGCTAATATGCTAATTCTCATGTTTTGTTTGTTTTTCAGTTTTGCTTGTACTGCTGACTCTCCTCTGGTGTTATCACGTTCATTACAAAAGCTACTTCATTGGTTGCTACTTTGTATATTAAAATCTTTGCAAAGACTTGCTGAAGGTAGACAAACTCAAGAACATATCACCATTATAGACCGAACGTGTACTGCTATCCAGAAGATAATGCAAGGAGGTCCTATATGGGCATTGTTATACATTGCCAGATCTGAAGATAATGGTAATTACCTGCCAATACTATTCTCATTTCTTGTTATTGAGGTCAAATGATTACTCTATGCAACATAGAGCAATTAAAATTTTAATTATTTTTATCCCTAGTTAATATCATTTCTACTGTAAGCCCAAGGCCTGTAAATGGAAGGTGGAGTGGCTGGTTGATTACATACCACCCCAGTACTTGACTAGTATCTATTTTATTGACCCCAAAGTGATGAAAGACAATGTTGACCTCAGTGGAATTTGAACTCAGAGCGTGAAAACAGAAATAATGCTGCTAAGCATTCTGTCCAGCATGCTAATGATTCTGCCAGCTTACATTCAATAGAAGTAACTTTCGCAATGTGATTAAGTCCACTTCGCAGCCATGTGGTCCACTCCTACTACACAGGACATTGGGTGACTAATACTTATAGCCGTGAGCTGACTAATGAATTTGGTAAACAATAATTGCAGGAAAGCCAGTATATATGCATACACACACACACACACACACGTGTTGATGTTCACATTACTTGAATGATCCACTTTTGAAGACCACTGGAATAAAAAAAAATCCCTTACTTGAAAAACAAATAAAGGTTGGTAACAGAAAGAACATTCTGCCTCAAAATAACTCACTGTCTAACCCATACTAGCTGGAAAAATAGACCTTAGACAAATAAATTTGTTCAATATTTACTAAGTCTTAATAGATATGTTAACCTTTTCTCTCTGTCATTCATAACTTAGTTTTTGAGAGTGTCATTGAAATCCCTGTACATTTTGGGAACCAAAATAATTGTCTATCTATTTTTTTTGATCCATATTCATTTCTTATTGGCAGAGACTTACAGAGAATTTGAACAGACAGAAGTGAATGTCCGAGGAACAGTTACACAATTACAACAAAATGTCATATCAATCCAGCAACGAGAGAAGGTTATAGAAACATTACTGGTTCTTGGCGGGTACGTTTCAACTACAATTGTACTGTGACAAGTCTTTCAAATAATAAATATTTATTAGATTATACAAGAATTATACTAGGTCTTCCAAGTGCAGTAAATCATCTGTTTATAAACATAGGATATTTTTATCTATATCCAATATTCTTCTAATGTCATACTTCTCAACTTTCTAGAAATTTAATTCAGCATTGAAACTATTTGGAGACAAACAATGAAAAACAAAAGCATGAAATATCTGGTCTTATTCTATACTATTTTAGTAGTAACTCCTTTCAAATATAAAAAAAAAATTTAGATAATCATTGGAAAAGCAATTATATGAACAAA
Organism: Octopus bimaculoides; assembly: GCF_046866305.1. NCBI lineage: Eukaryota > Metazoa > Mollusca > Cephalopoda > Octopoda > Octopodidae > Octopus > Octopus bimaculoides. Next base: position 162,580,034 of record NC_142928.1, read on the forward strand.
ATATAAGCAGATCTGTTATTTAATAACACAGAATATGTTATTAAATTATTATTAGCCTAATTTCTTGGACTACACTATTAGCTATTTAGCATGTGACTCAAAATAGTTTTTTTTTTTGTTTTTTTTGCAAATGAATTTAATTAGAAATTGCTCATATTTATTGCTTGTTACCAAATTTTTGATTAAATAAATATCTTTTCTTTTTCAGTCAAGAAATGCAAAATTCTTCAGATAAAGCAGTTTTAGAAGTCAGTCATTTAACAGTTTGTCCAACAGTAAATGCATTGGTAGCTCTTGAAGCTGTTCTAAACCCAACAAATGATGTACAACCATTCCTGGAACAGCTGCTTGTTATAGAGAAACTTGCAGTAAATAATGAGTGATATTTTCTATTTCATACCATTTGTTAGAGTATTTTCTGTAACTTTAGAATTTTGTTGGTCAGCATTTAGATAAAATGAAGAAATGGCAACATGTTCAGTTATATAATTAACAGCAAATATAATTAGTCCAAAGAAAGTAGTAGTTGTCTGCACTAGCGGAAATGATTTAATAAAGTTCATAAATTTGTACACCAATTCAAACTTCATTAATAACACATCTCTATCTTATTGTTTCTATGTGGATTATTTTGCTTTTGGCTAAAACTTTGAGCTGAAAGACAATATTGAAGATTGAATTTGGCCTTCAATTCTCAAGTTCCTCAGTTGATTCAAACCATTGTGATTGTGATTGTATAGCTGTCAATATCCAAAGTAGATTCTAAATATTGTTGCTCTGTCTTCAACTAGTAACGTTCATAAGTATGAATTTCCCTTGTTACTGTTTAACCCCAGACCAGTCCTGATTGAGTGCGCCTATGATCTAAAGCTTTCCAACCATGACCATCCTCGTTTATAGGAATAGTGTTTCAAGGATTACTCCCCACCACCACCACCACCAAGCAGTAGGGTGTGATTTGAGATTTCACTGCTGTATTTATTTAAATATGAACATTCTTACATGAGCTATTTTGTATTGTAAAAACCAAGGCAGTCTTAGGATAGTATTGAAAGAATTAACTATATTAATCTGCAGAATTACCTCTTTTAACACAAGGGTTCTCAACCATTTTTTTATCTGTGGACCCCTTTGATTACTATTTTATTTTTGTGAACATTCCCCCCCCCCCCCCATTAGATATAAAAAAAACTAGTTTTATAGAAACTTCTTTCAGAATTCCTATTTTGTTTTTCACACATTAACTTGTGTTGGTTGTACTATATAAAACATTAGAGAAAAAAACCTAGCTGTTTCTTGCAATATGTACCAATACATAGATCTAAAGCAAATTTTTTTCAGGGGCCCTTAAAATACTATTGTGGATCCCCAATTTACTATTTTGTTGCGTGGACCCCGGTTGCAAACCACTGTTTTAATACAAATGATATTTTTCAACTTCTATCTTTACATTATAACCATTGTTAGTTTAATTAAGTTACATAATTTAGAAAATTGTTGATTCTACAATAATTTTATGTTTACTTTTATAAACTTAATTAACTTTGCTAATATTAAAAATACACATATGAGAAAATATGACAGACTTTCCCATCGAAGATGAGCATTCAGCTTTTGCCAAACGACCTGCACAAGTAATTTGTTTATAGTGATCAAATGCTCATGCCATACATTGGCTCACTCTCTCCATCAAATTGACATTATCTGAACAGGTGCATTGCGTACCACACACCAGGTGTCAAAGTGATCGCACAGCAATGCGAGATGAAGTGTATTGCTCAAGAACACAATGCACCACCTGGTCTAGGAATTGAAATCACAATCGTTAGATTGTGAGTGCAACACCCTAACTACTGAGTCATGCACCCTTTAGTACATTTTGCACAAAATGCAATTCTGTAATGTAGGCCATTCATACATTGTTGTAGGTTAGTCAATACTCAGCTTAATATATAATTCAATAAATTTACCACATTCTACTTGATATTTCTGTTTGTTTTTTTTTTTTAGAAACTTAATCGTGCCAAGTTATACTGTGAATTAATGCGAGCCTGCTTTATGGGACTAATCGATTCCAATGGCGGCCAAGAGGAACTGAAATGGGCAGCATTTACTTTCTTAAAAGTAAGAGTTGTTAATTAATTCCATCTTTTAAATTGTGTACCTCTCTTTATACCATGTTATCAATGATTGTAGTGTGGTGGCTTGACCTGCTAAAAATAACAACCAAATTGTTATGATTGATTATTGGCTGTTTTATATATCTTCCTCTCTAACTCACTCTCCTTTGTTTTCCAACTGGGGTATCCATTTAGCTGTTGAGGCGCAATGGCCTAGTGGTTAGGGCAGCGGACTCGCGGTTATAGGATCGCGGTTTTGATTCCCAGACCGGGCATTGTGAGTGTTTATTGAGCGAAAACACCTAAAGCTCCACGAGGCTCCGGCAGGGGATGGTGGTGAACCCTGCTGTACTCTTTCACCACAACTTTCTCTCACTCTTACTTCCTGTTTCTGTTGTGCCTGTAATTCAAAGGGCCAGCCTTGTCACACTCTGTGTCATGCTGAATCTCCCCGAGAACTACGTTAAGGGTACACACGTCTGTGGAGTGCTCAGCCACTTGCACGTTAATTTCACGAGCAGGCTGTTCTGTTGATCGGATCAACTAGAACCCTCAACGTCGTAAGCGACGGAGTGCCAACAACAACAACAACATCCATTTATCTACTCTACAGCAAGACTCCTATATCTGTTTCTTCTATACTTTAAATCTCACAACTGGCACAACACCACTCTCCCTCAATACTACTCCCACCCCCATCCCAGTTGAGGGGTTTTTGTTTTGCAAGATACTTGGTGACTGTTGGTGCTGGTTTCACAAAAAAATTATTGGTGATGATGGTGCCATGAAAAAAGCACTGATGTTAGTGCTACACAAAAAGCACCCAGTACACTATGTAAAGTGGCTAGCTTTAGAAGGGCATCCAGCTGGTGAAATTATGCCAAACAATAGAACATGATGTGGATCCTGGCCTTGCCAACTCCTGTCAAACTGCCCAGCCCATGCCAGCATGTAAAATGGTAAGAGAGAATTATTTACCACAGACACCACAGGGATATGGCTTCTCACTGTATGTATGTAGTTGTGTCTCAATAAATCATTGTAGAGAACAATTTATCCCTGATATCACAGCAATATGGCTTCTCTATGAATTCTTTTGTTAGTTGTGAATTTACATTACAGAGTGAATGTCTTCTTACCAACATTGCAGCAATACAGTTATTTTCCTATACCTTTCAACATCTCATCAGGAAAATGAATTATTTTAGATTGTGATATACATTTAACCTCACTCTCACAGAACTTATCTTCCACTATTTTTCTCCTCTTAGCAAAACATATGGATATGTTCTTATTTGTGTTGTTATTTTTATTCCTCCTTAAAGTATTCATATGGCTGTTTTTCCATCAGCTGTAACCTTTTGTCAATGTGTGTAGATGATACAAACTCTACTTTTGTGGAGTCCAAGAAATTTGTCCAAGTTTCATTACAATATGTAGTATATTTTGTGCAATATTGTAGGATAAACTGAACACTTAAAAAACTAAGAAATGGGAAAGTGAGGTTGCTACATTGGTATGCATGGAAAAATTGAGTAAAAAATGTATCCCCATAATGAGAGCAGAAGTAGGCTTGGAAAGATATTCATAAATACTAACTCTGACAAATATTCATCTTATGTTTTTATTCCCATCTTTAAATTAATTGTGATATAATTAAATTTGACAATTTTCCATTACCAGCTCCCGCAGGTTTTATTACGAATTCAACGGCAATCGCCCGGCCAGGACTTTTCTCATGAACTTGAATTGGGTTTTGATAGACTATTAAGCTATGTACCTTTGTTGGATGTCACAGATTTACGGCTTAAGTAAGTATGCTATTTTACACTGAATAAAACAATAAGCACTAAAGCATTAGTTAAATTGATAAGTCTACAATTTGTAGTAGTGGTTTAGTTTATAACATAGTACAGGTTTGAGTTTCGAAAGTGTTAACATTTGCTTAGTGTCTTTTAACATTTGTACTTCCATTTTTGTAAAATGTAAGAGTTTTCTTAAACAGAGGCAGGCAGAGTCCTCACAAATCTAAATGGAAAATTATGAATGAAATTAAAATTGTTAATTTATTGCTTGAAGTGTTAGAGTTTCAAGTACTGCAGGGATATGAAAGAAGGTTGATAGTTCAGTGCATTAAAGAATGGATAAGAAGATATTTTAAGTATATTAGATATATTAGATATAAGAAGTCTGTAAAAGGTGAGGAAGAGAAGGCAGAGCATAATGGCAGATGAGGGAGTACAGAATTTCAGTGAAGCATAGTTATTTGACCATGTAGATAGCTTTTCTTTTGTGTACTATCTATGATACCAGTGAACAAGAAGAGAAGTACATACCAAATGTGGAAGCAAAACTAAGAAATGTTTTAGTTAGCAAGAAAGAAGAAAGGATTCTCATACCATTCAGAATGTGGCCATGTTCAATATACAGAAAAGGAATTGGTAGTAACTATGTAATACATACTACTTGTATTCTATAGGTGCACAAGAAATGCAATGGGTCACAAACAGGCTGACAGAGGCAAAAAGAACTTTGTATGTAGTATATGTGCTGGAGCAGTTAGCAGGAGGAGCACTCATGAAATATATTCTTTCAAATTCTTAGAAACTTCCTTAGAAACATTTTTTAGTTGCTATTGCATAGATGATCTAATAAAGATTAGAGGTAAATGTTCTGAAAGAATTGCAACCAAAGTACGACCAGAGTGAGGAAAAGTTCTGGCAACAAAAGAATTCTATCTTTGTATACAAATGCAATTGTGCATAGAAGTGAATTACAAGCATTTTGATGTGGAGGAAGAATGCAGACCAGAATGAAAAGAAACAGGCACACTACATTGGGTGAATAATGTTTACTGGTGCATGAATTACAGAGCACAAATGAGGAGAAAAAAGAAGATTGGATGTAAGCAGAAATAGATGTATTGTGCAAGAGAGAAAACTGTGCTGGTATGGACATGTGATGTATATGGAAGATGACAGGTGATTCAAGTGAAAGAACAAGGAAGACATGAGAAGAAATGGTAAACGCTAATCTGAAGAGGTTAAATCTCTCAAAGTACTGCAACAAATGGTAAGACATTGTAATTAAGAAGACCCAGCCAAAAAACATTGAAAAGTGGACATAAAATGGTGATTTATGGTTATAATCACATGTTTCTAATTTTTTTCTTATACTAATACCATTTTTAAAAATTTTAGTAATTTATTACATATTTGGTAAAGTTCATATTTTGTGTGCACCAAAAAATAAGCGATTAAAATTATTTTACCTTTGTTAATTATTTCGATTAACTATGCTTCAATATTAGATCTTCACTCTGTCTTAGCAGTTCGTATAAAAACAATCTCATTTACTTTCTGGTTATTATATTTTACTTGTAAATTCTCTTTGCAGCTGTGACTGTGTTACATTTTTGTTGAAGGAGTGCCAGAAGTATTCCTTGCTAACTGAAATACAGGGCTCTAAATTGCAGCAACGCAGGTTAGTTTCTGTGGCCAGTAAACTCCATCTTTCACTTACCGTCTCTCTACACCCCCCTGTTGAGCTAGGGACTGATGTTATGCAGCCTGCACCGTTATTGAGTTCAATGTAAGTCCCCAACTAAGCAACAGTTAATTATTATCATTCATCTTCTATCTTCTCCATTACTAAACAGATGTTCAGTGAATAAATCCATGAATTATTTGATTATGCTTTTTGCCATCTTGGCTTGACAAGGAAATATTTTAATTTTAAAGAAATTAACTAATATTAAATGTTCCTTATTGAATTTACCAAGTGCTGTTGGTCAACTAAGATTGGAAATATTTTAACGGAATTGTTTTTGTCCTCTTGACTAGGACACCAGGTAATAGCACATTTGGTAGAGTGGTTGGACAGGAATTACAAGGTTTCCAGTTTTAAAATGTCTCTTGTTTTCCGATAGAGTCACTTCCAAATTCTCATATTTGTGAGTATCATTACAATGCAAGGGAAAACATATGTTGATGATGAATATGAAAAAAATCCTAAATTGTGTAGTTGGCAATAAAGAGTATATATATATTGTGCCATTCACTATTTTAACAGAATGATTAACTCAAGTGAATCTTTACAATTACTTACTCTTTATATATGATGCTACAAGCTTGCAGAGTAGCATTATTTGAATGCCACCTTCATTATTCTTCTGTTTGTCATGATTAATTTAAAAGCTGATACCTATGAAATATCCTGTTTATAACCACAAAACTTAGCCAACACACTGAGTGCAGGCTGGTTATTACATCTACCACCGCTCCTGGTTATAAATCTATTCTCTTTTTCATTTTCATATGAGATATTCAAAAGACATGGTAAATTGACGATCTGAAATATTTCCTCATTTGCTTTCATTATTATTCATTTTAACTGTACTAAGAGTGTTGTTCATTTTTATTTCTTTGTGTATTATATTATTTTGTTGATCGAGCAACCATTTTTTAGAGCAGTTACCACAGAAATTATAGGTAAGTGAGTGTTGGTTATTGAAACTTCAATAAAATATTATTAAAAATTTATGAACAAATATTTTGTCTCAAATACTTTCTATACTTGATAGAGTGTAATGAATTATTATTAGTATAATATAATCATATTGTATATTATCAACAATGAATATTGGAAAGTACCTATCAATGTAACTTTATTTTTTTCAATATTATGCTTCTTCACATTCATATGTTCCTTGTATGAAATATATGCTTAACTTAATATAAGTACATGCTCCTGTTTCAGCAGACAAAATAATTTACAGGTGTTAAAAAACCGTATTTCACACATCATAATTGGCTCTGGCTGCACCATGAAACAAAAGTAGTAAACCCTATATTACTATTTAAAACCTGAAGAATATTATTCATTATTGTAGTCTGCACTACTAACAAAGCCTTTGCTGTTACAAGTTGCCTCCAAACTTCAGAAGACTACTTACAAGATCATCTGAAAGTTATTGCTACTTCTATCATGTCTAAGCAAAGTACATAAACACTCACATCAAAATAGTATACTGCCAGATACGTCACAGTTCACAAAATTCAGTGTTGTGTTGCCAGTCTCCAGCAATGAAGTTTTGAAAATTTGAAGCCTGATATGCTCTGGTAAAATTCACTTTGCACATCTATATAGCAACAGTAACCAAAATCTTCAGTCCTGCTCAAACAAGTTGCACAGCTAGGGAAAGAATCTCTTTCTCTCTCTCCCTCCCTCTCTCACACACACACACACACACAGAAAAATATCCTAGAACCTATTGTGGCAAGCAGAGAATACTAAAGATTTTTTTTTATATTTGATATATTAAATCTATCTATATGCTATTGTTTTCAGATGTAAACTTCTTTTTTTTTTTTTAGCATAAGAACATTAACCTTCTCCATTTCATCTTTTTCTATCAGACAAACTTTTCAGTATTTTTTATTTCTTATACAATTATATTTATCATTCTGTTGTTTTAGATATCCAACTTTGTTGGTTGTCTTATACATAACAAACATTTGCATTTATTTGCTCAGGACTAAATGTTGATTTCTAAATAATATTTATGTACCACAATATCAATGATAGCAATTATAAAACCGAAGGAATGCATTTAAGAACAACTGATTAATGAAGAATGTTATACTTGGCTACTGGTATATTTTCTAGAATATTTTCATCATTAACTTTTTACTGGCTATATTTCAAATGAAATATACAGGCCATAGTTTCCAATTAATTCTGAAAATAATTTAGAATTTGGAGAGATTTAATGAAATAACTAACATTATATTCATTAACTTGGAGTTTGGGACCTAACTTAAAAGTTTCTTATATGGAATCGTGATAGAAGGTGATATGAATATTTGAAATCAAGATGTTTTAGTATCATAAAACCAAAGGTATCCTCTGTTGAATTGGAGCTGATTTGGAGAAGTCCTTCTTTAAAAGAAGGACTTCTCCAAATCTTACTATAAGCCTATGATAAAGATACACAACTATAAGTTGCTGGTGAAGATTATTATTATAATGATCACATCTCATATCTTTAAATTGCTCTCCTTTCTCAGTAGTTTCAGTTTTTCAGACTACCTTCAAATTCTGTACTAAGCAATTCTAATTTTTCAGGCAGAGCCTTTCTTTGGGGGGAAGAAAATAGAAGATTTTGGTTGAGATTGATAAGTTTAACAAAAAGAAGGATGGAAAGTCAAGCAAGCAATATAGTTGCTTGCAGAGATCACTGACTAGAGTGGAGGCAAATGAAAAAGGGGAATAGCAGAAAGAAAAACTGACAGATTTTTGTGTATAGGCATAACAAGCATGGTGATTCACTCACATGTGTATATTATATATACATATACTTATATAAGTAAGGGTGAAGAATGAACATAGTTGTCTGTTCACACACAAGCATGACCATTGATACAAGTGTAAAGATAAAGGTAAGGTAAAGACTCTCTTCAGTCATGAATGACCATGGGATTGCATGTGTGTGTGTGTGTAGAAAGTTATCTTCTGAGGCACAAGTCCAAGTAAGGTTGTTTATGGAAGACCAGCAGTCGCCCATGCATACCAGCCTCCCATCTCCAATGCCACCAATGTTATTCAAGGGGAAAACAAAGGCTGTTACAACTTGGCACCAGTGACATTACAACTCATTTCTACAGCTGAGTGAACTGGAGTAATGTGAAATAAAGTGTCTTGCTCAAGAACACATCACACAGCCTGGTTTGGGACAAGTGTGTACATGTTAGATATATACAAACACACACACACGGTATTTTTTCTCCTTAAAACTCGAAAGCTGCTGCTGCTTTACATAGCATAAATATATTTTACAATTGACACTGTTCACTCATGTTGAATGACACTACACAAATTAACATAGGAGCTTCTATATATACTATGGCTGGAAATAAGCTAGTGTGTATGTTCACAGCTGAAATACATATTTTTGGTAACAAGTTTGCTTGATAAAAACGCACCTAGTGCTAACCACCAACTGCACGTCTGAAACTCTATGTGCTTGCTAGGTAAGCTTCTACTCACAAATATTCTCCAACTCTTGTCTCACTATCAAGCTGTGTCTTTGTCACTCTCTTCCAAATATATATATATATGTATACATTGTCAGTAAATCATAAATCCATATGAGAAGCACACTCTAAGTTATAGATCAGTAGAGTATTTAGAGCAAGTTATGGCTGGTTCATAGGGTTACCCAGGGTTTTGCATCCATAAAGTGCTTAGCCTTATCCTTTCTCTCAGGGTTCATAATCTTGCAAACTGGATGGTAACCTCAGTAGTGTTGCTGGCATGAAAAAACCACTCAATACATACTGTAAAATAATTGGCATTAGAAAGGGCCGTAGAAACTGTACCAAAGTAGACATTGGAGCACAATGCAGTGTTTGAATTCTTCAGATCCTGTCAAACTATCCAATCCATACCAGCATGGAACATGGTAATTAAATGACATTGATGATGATTTTTACTGTAAGTGTGTGTGTATATATAAATAAAATGCTATATATATGTAAGATGTCTATAAATGTGATCTGAGGCTGAAAAACTGAGAACGGATTCTTATTTTTTCTGTCTATCTGGACATATATATTTTGGGAAAATCTTAACAGTTTAAGTTTTATTAAATTTTGTTTTGATATTTTCCCCCAAAACTCTGTTGCCTTAGCAACTGTGTATTCTTCTAATTCATGTGGGGGCAACGTGATAGGCAAATGATTCTTTTGTTGTTTTTTTTCTTCCAGAAACTATCTTTCAAGTAAATTCCAGTTTAATTTCTTAAAACATTGGTTTGTGATTGGAAAGGTTTGTCTTTTTTCTTTTCTTTTTCATAGAAACTCTGAAACACAAAAACCTAGATCATCGGATGCTGTTTCAAACACACAACCCAGTGTTAGTTTGATTCTACGAGCTGAGCCTACAGTCACAAGTATTCTCAAGGTACCACTGCTTTACTCTTCCTTCTTTTCATTTAACTAGCTTTATGCAAATATATATATATACATATAAGAAAATGAGATGACACAGGAATAAATGATTATCTTATAAACTTCATTAGCTTACAACTGTTTCTGCTTTAAGATGCAGGTACTCAACTATGAGTCCAGTGCATCTTATAAGCAGAAACAGCTGTAAGCTAAGAAAGTTCATAAAATAATCGTTTATTCCTTTATCATTTCATTTTCTTATTACCACTCTGTACTTGATTAACATTTCATTCTGAAGCATATGTATATTGGGTTCTATACCAGGGTATTGGTTTCGCAATGCCTAAATGAAATATTAAAATGCAAATATATATATGTATATTGCGTAAAGAAGTACTGATAACTTAAAGTGGAGGCAAGTTGTGGAAGAGGGAGCCCCAGAAAGACTTGGGACAAAGTATTGAAGGCTGATCTCAAGACGCTGAGCCTGACGAAGGAGATGACAGAGGACTGAGATATATGGCACATTGATGTATTCAAGACCCACCCACCACAACAAAATTGAGATCCTAAAAGCAGGGTGCCATATAAAAGCACCCAGTACACTCTATAAAGTGGTTGGCATTAGGAACAGCATCTAGCTGTAGGAAGGGCTTCCATCCAAAACAGACTATGGAACCTGGTGCAACCCTTGGCCTAGCCAGTTCCTGTCAAGCCATCCAGCCCATGCCAGCATGGAAAACGGACGTTAAATGTTATTATGATGATGAAATATATACATAAATATAATTATTGTAATTTATTTCAGTGATTTTCTGATGTGTTTTTGTGAAAGAGGATAATGTTATTTATAGCCAGGTTAAGAAACTTAACTGTCACATTCTAGTAATGTCTTTGCTGCTGAGGTAGATGATATACCCACTTATTTTTTGCTGCCCATATGTTTATTTTCCTTATCTACATTTTCATAAATATACAAATATACACTCTATCTTGATATTTTACATTTAGTAGTTCTGCATTCGGAACTACTCTTCTCCTTATTTCATCTTTCTAAAACCCTTTGTTTTTTTAATATTATCTGATTTATAAACAGATTCATTGGCTTTTAACTAATTCTAATAGAAAATATTTTAGTTAGATTTTAAATTTTTGTCCCTGTTAGGCTCATATTTTTGGTACTAATGACTTTGCATTTTTTTTCTTATACATCTACATACATGACAACTTATTAATATATTTCTGACATTGAATATTAATTTACTTTTTCATTAAAAATTAATGAGATCTAAGATATTATAAAATATTTTTAAAATATCAAACTGTCTTTAAAACACTTAGAACAAGATTAGCAATGTTTATCCCATCAAAATATATATTCTGTTATTGGTTTCAGTCATTGCACAGCAGCCATGCTGGAGCGTAGCCTTTGTAGGATTTTAGTTGGTCATCATGACCATAATGTATATTTTATGCCATAATTAATCCACTTCAACTAAATTCCATCAGACCCAGACAGGCATGGAAAAGTGGACATCAAAACAATGATGGTAATAAGTTGTAAATGGTAACAGTATTAAAATAACTTGTAGTTAACCCTTCTATGTTACTTGCACTGGCTAAAGGCAGTAAATGTATTAATTTGGAACAATGTAAATGAGAAAATTTAATGATAAAGGAAACTAAAGTGAAGTTGCTGTTGTTTTGCCCTAGGTTAGTCCTGGTTGAGCAGACTTATGATTGGTATGCTAGCCATGGCCATCCTGCCTTTACAGACATTTTTCTCTGTCACTTAATGAAAAAGGATGTCATGATTGTTTCTACAGCCTCTGAAACTAGTGGAAGGAAAAGAAGAACATGTCCTCATGCTGAAGATTTGATCCAAATACTATAAACAGTGAACTTGGTGAAAAACATCAAAAGGCCAGATGGAGCCAGGCAATGGATCAAGTCTATATAGTTTATCTCAGACTGTTCAGTATGTTCTTGCCATTTTAAAGACACTAGTGTGTCATTTGAGAAATTGGCTGCTATTTCTTGCAGGTTAACTAGCCATATAATAACAAATGGTAGCATATAATTTATAGATTCTCTAAATGATAATGAAATCTGCTTTTCCACCATCAAATTTGGTACAAAAAATGATAGTTTCATGTTTTTACCAAAGTGCCCTTGAGAAAAATTCTTTTAGAGCTAGACTCCCATATGTGTGTGTGTGAGGGCGTGTGTGTATATTCAGCAGTATCAGTGTCAAGCAGTTTTTAGGTGCAAGCAAACTTTAGGTGAGTTAAAATATCTTTGTGACATATTTCAACTTCTAAAGACAAATTCACTGCAGTTACCATGGAGAAACTTACCTAAAGTTCGCTTATGTCTTAACACTGCTTGGTGCTGGTGACTGTTGAATTTCTTCTGGTCTGGCAGTCCCATGGTACAACTTAGTCAATGTTGCCCACTGTGTTTTAGTTAAAGCTACAACTTTAAAATCTGCCCAGAGTTACCTTTCTTCGGTATTTCCCATTGATAACCGCTAAAGAACTAGAAACACATCTGGGAATCCAATAGGGGGCAGCATTGGACAGATATGATGTTTTTACACATTTTATTATAGAGATTTTTTTTCTTTTTCCGTGGTAACTGCAGTGAATTTTCTTTTAGAAGTTGAAATATGTCACAAACAAACATATTTGAATACAAATAGAAATGATTGTGTAATATTGCAACATACTACATGTAATCTGTGTTCATTTCATCAGGTAAAAGGTCAAAAAACCAAAACATATACACACACATAGAAAGAGAGACTGCATTTTATTCTTTATATATTTCAGTCATTTGACTGCAGCCATACTGGAGCACCACTTTAAAGGGTTTTAGTTGAAAAAATTAACCCCAGGACTAGTACTTATTCTCTTTGTCTCTTTGGCTGATCCGCTACAGACAGAAACACACACACATACATGTATAAATGTATATACATATCTATAGATATATATATATCTTTATACCTATAACAAATTTTTTCAATTGTTATTTTCATATTCTTAGTACTTGCTCTGGCTAATTTTTATGAATATGATGAATTTTTTATTGGAAATTATTTTTTCTCTCTTTTTGGATCCTTCAGAAAGTTTGAATTGTTCTATTTAAACTTATTTTTTCTCATATATATATATATATATATATATATATACACACACACATACATACAACACATACATATACTCGATGGGTGTTCTTCCAGTTTCTGACTACCAAATCCACTCATAAGGCTTTGATCAGACTGAGGCTATAGTAGAAGACATTTGCCCAAGGTGTCACGCAGTGGGATTGAACCTGGAACTATGTGGTTGGGAAGCAAACTTCTTACCACACAGCCATGCCTGTTTACTTTGAAGGTAAAATGTTTTCACATAATACACACAATGTATCCCATTATTGTGATGCCATTTTAAAGACTAAGATTCCTCAATCCTCATGGATTATGGAAAACTGCTGGAAAATCCAACCTTGTATTTGGAAAATGTGGAAAGAAAAGCAGACCATTTTTATATTTTGTTTCTAAAACAATACTTTAGATTTAATGTATTCAAGTGTTTTCTTAGGTTTGGTGGAAGTATCCTGTGTGGGTCAAGTCTGACTTTCTTTTTGGAACAACAAAGTGTTGGTGGTTCAACTTCCCATTTGTCAATCTTGACAACTCCATAGAATTAGAACATTATAGGAGCCCATGTTCAGCTGAATGACATTAAGACTGCAAAACGTCTTAAAGATGGTAAAAAATGTCAGTGCCAGCGATGTATTGGTTTGAGCCACTCATTGTTGTTCCAGACATCTATCCATTTCCTTCTGACTACACTCACATTCTCTCTTTCACACACACTGCATTGCATTGCACTCTTGGTATGTTTCTTTGTATGGACTAAAGAAAATTTAGAAATTTTCATTTCAACAAATATATTGGAATTTGAAAATCCTATTGAAATAAATTATTGAAATTTGTTTTAAGCTGAACAGAATATTGGATCTAATGTGTGCTTGACAGCATATTTTAGCTCCATTGAAATATAATATTAATTATAATCCTTTCTACTATAGGCACAGAGCCTGAAATTTGGGGGAGGGGACTAATTGATTACATCGACCCCCGGTGTTTCACTGGTATTTAATTTATTGACCTCAAAAGGATGAAATGCCTCTGAGCATTTTGTCCAGTGCGCTAACGATTTTGCCAGCTCGCTGCCTTGTTAATATTAATTATAATGATAATAAAATTACTTCAGATGGTGTGGTTCTTATGTGGATAATGGTAATGAGTTCTTTAGTTTTGGCTAGGTTTGCTAGTTCATTAAAATATTACATCTTAAATATTAAATGTTATACAATTCATTTTGACTGGGACTTTGTTTCACCTGACACCTTATTCCACCTGTGAAGTAACATTTTCTTTTTGATAATTATATAGGAAAAAGAATGAAAAGGAGTGTTCAGGTAATAAACCATCAGTCAAAACTTAAATTTCCAGTCAAAATGAATTTTAAAATAAATCTGAATTCACTTTAAGTATAGAGTCTCTTGATCAGTAAATATTCTGCTATTATTAAAATTGCTTCAAGGTTGTGAGCTGGCAGAATCATTAGCACACTGGGCAACATTTCGTCTATTTTTATGTTCTGAGTTCAAATTCTGCCAAGGACGTTTCTTTCAGCCTTCCAGAGTCAATAAAATAAGTACTAGTTGAATACTGGTGGGGGCGGGGGGTCAGTGTAATCGACTGAACCCCCCCCTCCTTTAATTTCTGGCCTTGTGCCTATATTAGAAAGAATTATTAAAATTGCTTCAAAATAATGAACTTAAATTAACATTTAAATTAAATATCATTACATTCTGACTTAAATCATTTTTCTTTTTTTTTTTTTTTTTTAAATCAAAATTTTCTGTAAATGAAAATAGTATGTGACAATAGAGATGAATATTTTTCAATTTCCATATCTACATCAAATGAATTCAGTCACCCTTTTTTTTTTTTTTTTTCTCAAACCTGTAAAGATGTCTTGTTGGAAACTGATTCACTCTGACTACAAAATCCACAAGATGTTTAAAATTACAAGATTTTTTTCCCCTCCCTTTTTCTTCCCCCAACAAGTTACTCCATTTTTTTTTTTGTCTTGGTAGGTTCAATACATAATACTCTACAAGCAAACTTTGCTTGAAAGTTTTTATTTCAGTATGACTTGACTTAATGTTTCCTGGTCCAGTGTTTTAAATTCTGAAAAAGTATTCGGTTGACTTGCAGTTTACTGGTTCCCCTCATAATATGACGACTGTAGAAGATGTGCATTCAGTAAGTTTGCTATGATTTTCAGTATTATGTGAAACCAGAAATAACTTACTTTGATTTCCAACACTACACATATATATATATAAACATATATATATATATATATATAAACATATATATATATATAAACATATATATATATATATATAAACATATATATATATATATATATATATGCACACACACATATTTATATTTCTCTCTCTTGTACCCTACCCATCTCTTACCCTCTCTGTTTAACCAGTCTAATCATGTACATAAATCCTTCACGAGTACAGAAGATGTCTTTTTTATCTTGGTTGTGACTACAAATGATTTCTATTTAGAATTCTCTCCAACAATACTGAACCTTATACGCAATAAATAAACTAGAGTTAGGGCTGGATACAATAATTATTTGATAATCTAGTCTGATTCAGAATTACAAATTGTCTAACTGCATTCTTGAACTAATTACATATAAAATCTTTACTTGCAGTGCATGCCATAAGTTTCTAAAACATTGTACTAACTTCTTAGAGTAGTCTACAATATGATTTCTTGTCCACTATTAGTATAAAAATTACTTTATTACATTCTTAGATTATTCTATTAATTTCTTAATTTACTCTAATTCAGCTGCTGTATTGTTGTATTTGTGTGCAGTTCATTATTCATTGACATGTAATTAGCATGTGCATATATGCATTCATCTGCAAATGTGTGCAGGTATCTTTCTATCATCCCTTTTGCTCTCTTTCATTTCTGTAAAAAGATAGACCCTATCAATCCATCTATCTCAACAGGAGATATTACTTCAAGGCCTGTTACATTTCTAGTTCTGAATCTGTCGAAATCTGAAAAAGAGAACTTTGAAGTTTGGCAATATAGTTGCGTGAAAAAGAAAAAAAACGATGGTGAACATGGCTCAAATACTAGGTAGCAGTATGTTCCTTAAAAGTATGATAACACCAGGTATTTTGCTTTATATTTTTAGTAGCTAAAATTTAGGAGTAATTATTTAGTTAGCTGTTATCTCTGTTCGTGACACATAACTTTTCTCCTTGTTATGGAAGGCAAACTATATAAGTCATTTAAAGAGTGTAATGCTACATAAGATTAAAATTTTAAAAGGCAGCAAGCTGGCAGGTTCATTAGCACACTGAGCAAAATACTTAGCAGTATTTCATCTGTCTTTATGTTCTGAGTTCAAATTCTGCCGTGGTCAACTTTGCATTTCATCCTTTTAGGTTCCCTAAAATAAATACCAGTTGAGCACTGGGGTCAATCTAATCGACCTGTCCCCCTGAAATTGCTGGCCTAGTGCCAGAACTTGAAAGCAATATTAAAATTATGCAGTACATGTTGAAGACCAGTAGTGATTATTATATTATAAGAGAAGCAAGGCAGACAGTGTCTGTTTAATGTGTAAAAGCTGAAAGTGGAGATTAGTTGAAGAACTGCCAAGGCATGAAAAGCAATTCAGTGTTATGTTTCATGAAAGACAACTGCACTTTTAGGTGATGAGAAAGATGTTAGTAATAAAAGTAACCCAAGGAAAATACAGGAGGGTAATTCACAAACAATATTTAAGCTGAAGACACATGGAAAGTTTCTACATAGCAAAACCCAGCTAATCACATGTCCAGTAGCTTAACTGCCATTTCACTCACTGCATTATATCCACTTGGAGACCTATGTGATACTTATTGTAACATTGTTTAGTTACCTGTACAGATTCTACACACTTTCCTAAAGGCAAAAATGCATGAATTGAGCACTGTAATGTTTTAGCACAAAGCCATAAATACACACGTGTGTGTGTAAATGTGATAAAATGAAAAAAATATGAAATTGAATTAGTAGTTGAAACACAGTGCCACATCTAGAGTAAATTTGATATTTATTTTAATATTCATATTTTCTATTGTACTTTGTGTGAATATCTTTGCATGTATATTAGATTACATTATTTTAACTCTACTTTAGTGTACTGAGCACTCTATTGCATAAAAGTATACCAAAAGATACATTGGGAGATCTATAAATAAGTGTGTGTATGTGTGTGTATACATATATATATATATATATATATATGTATGTATATATTAATATTCTGTCTCATTGAGTCACTGAAACGCCATAGTAAACTCTGTTTTTACGTAGGGGCTAGAGCAAACCAGTTCTCTTTGCTAAATCTATGAAAAGATTGGAGCTGAGTAATGTAAACTTATAAAACACTTGCTAATGATGCAATAATTCCTGTTGCTTGTAGCAGTGAGGTGTACTTCATCTATGGTATCTACTAACAATTAGGGGATCAGTGAAGTTAAGTATTAATGATTTCTCCTTTGCCAGAAACCATGTTTGTTACAGAATTTAAGACATCAACCCTTCATCTGTTAGGCTTGTGCTTCACTGACTAAGCAATGTATGGTTTTTGTATGTATGTAAGGGGGTATAGTGACTGAGAAATCAAGGTACATTTCTCATGGTTATTTTTTTTTTCCTGGGTGGTCAACAGAAGTTATAAAATCACCTACATTTCAACAAGTTTGTACCATATGTATATGTAATCTCCTGAGTTAAATTTCAAATGATTTATGAAATAATTCATTCTCGCTAGAAACTTTTAACGTAATTTTAAGGTACCATGTTATTACAAATGTTCTCTCTCCAGCATTACCATAATTATTTTGTATCTGCTGCACTCTAGATGAAAAAGGAATTCACTAGCACATATGCACACTTCTGCAGACCCAGTTAAATCCATTTCCCTGTTATTTCACACTTTATATATCTTTTCATTGCCCATTCCCTACTCCAATGAAGTTATTTCTAACAGTCACCAGAAAACTGCAACTCAATCATGTTGAAATTTGCTATCTATTGTTATTCTTTTTCACATGCTCACATTGCACAGACTTCCTCTCTCTATGTAGCTCTATATAGTGTGTGTATGTGTAACACATGCTACTCTCCCCCTCTCTCTCTCTCTCTCTCCTCTCTTTCTTCCTTTTTCATTTCTATCTATTTCTCCCCATCTTTCCATCTGTCTTGATATTCAGTTATGGAACACAAGCAAGTAAGTATTGGAAACCAATTTTCATTTGGTTTCTATCTAAAAATGTTAGGAGAGTTTCTTTCAAAGAAATATTTTCTGTCTTTCTTTTGTTTTGATTTTTGCTTTTATACATTTTTAAGGTAACAAAATGGTAGGTATCATAATAATAATAATAATATCAATTACCTTTGCAGACTTCCATTTCCTTTCTAAATTAGTCCTAGATAGTTGAATTATTTAGAACTGAATGTGTTTCCCTAGCACTCACACCTTAAACTGGACTAGATCTATCAAAATTAGACATTTTATAAAACATCTACACTATTAAAGATAAGATGGCCTTCCTACATTTAGTACTAAGCCTTATTTTCCTTACATCAAAATATTTATAACCAAATTGGGTAAGTATCTTAAATACATATTTTTTTACTAGAAATATTTCATTTAATTGATGCATTAAGTTAATTATGTATTTATATACATAAGTCCTTTAAATGAAACTTTTAACAAACTAGATATTAAATTCATCTTAATGATTTAACTGCTATAAACATTTTAAAGTTGTGGGTTATTCCACTTGTGACTATCTCATAACAGTTCAGATTTAATGTATTAATGTATTTCATCCATAGCATGTGTTTTAAAATCCATACTTGGTAGCATTTTAGCCTTGGATTCCTATTGTACAGGTTCAGTTTATGAGGATGAAAAGTAAGAACTTTAAAATAGTGTTAATGTTCCTTGAAAAGTGTAGTGAGTTCATATAACTCCCAAACCTCAACTGATTAAATATTGTAAAATTTTATTTTATAATTATTGAGTTATTATTTCAAATTTTTATAGTATTTTGAGGTGGTGGTAGTGCGGGGGTGGGGTATTTGGACTCTTTTAAATATTGTTTTCTTTTAATTGCTTTTAAAAATTCCTTCTTTTTTACTTCATGTTTGTTATTTAATCTTTAAAAACAATTTTTAAATGCAGAAGTATCAATCTTGCCACAATCAATAGAAAATGGCATTTCTTCTATCTTGTGCAGATAATACATAAGGAATATTCACATAGAGACAATACATAAAAAGTAAAAAGACTGTTTGAGAATGTCTTCGAGCAACAGAATTTTAAGAAAAGCTTACTTGCTTTTATTGCAGCTTCAATGGAGTAGACTTTGATACACTTTGTGTTTTTATTTATGTAAAATTTAATAGACAGATATCATCATCATTTAACATCCGTTTTCCATGCTGACATGGGTTGGACGATTTGACCAGAGCTAGCAAGCTGGAGAGCTAGACCAGGCTCCAGTCTGGTGCCCTTCCTAACACTAACCACTTTATAGAGTGTATTGGACGCTTTTTAAATGGCACCTGCATGGGCATTTCCTATGCAACCTGGCATGGGTGAAATTTACATGGTGCCAGCATGGGTGCTCTTTACATGGCACTGGCACAGGTACTTTTTACATGACACCAGCACAGGTGATTTTTATGTGGCATCAGCATAGATAGAAGCACTGACATCCAAATCATCATTTTTTTTCATTATGAAGTTTATCTGTCATTTCATAAATTATATTGGTGCCTCGCAATATTGATTTTAATCTGAAGATTTTTTCCCTTTTAAAGAGTAGGAGAAAATGTGAAAAATCTCTTTAAACAAGATTTTTCTTTTAAAGTGGTATATAACATGTTGAAGGTGTATATTGAAAATATTTATCCTGCTCCTTAGAAATATGATCAAAATATGTGTGTGTGTGTTGTAATTTTCATATGAAGTTGGAAGATAAACAGTTTAGGAGTAGAAAAACAATAGAAGCATTGAACTTTCTGAGAACTTAATAAAATAAGTGAAGGGAGAAATACCTTTTAAATTTGATTTGTTAAAGAAGCTATTCTCATTTATTCTAAGATGATTAAAATTTATAGGCTACATAAGTTAGGTAAGACTTGAGAGAAAAGTTACACCCTAAAGGTTGCTTGTTTGTGTTTTTATTGTAATGTTTGCAGTCTTTGGTTGGCTAAAGGAATTACGAAAAGTTTTTGCAAATTAACTTCAGAGTATATGTGAAATTTCATGTTACATACAAACAAATTGGCTTTTTACTTTTGAAATACATTATTGGTGGGGATAAGTGGAAAAGTAACTAGTTGATTTAAGTAAAATAGAGAGGAAATTAGAAAACAATTATTAAATAAAAGCCATTTGAAATATTTACAAACCTTATGTTTCAGTAAAAATATGTAATAGTCATGTCAACACATAAGGTTCTGAAAACTACTTCAAAATATGTAGGAAATAAACTCTACATTTTCCTCACTGCATTCATCTGTGTATCTGTAAAGAATAATCCTTTTTAAACCACAAAGACCTTAATGCCAGTGCCTAGTTTCCTAATGCTGAATAAATGAGAAATAAATCTTCAGGTTAGGAGATACTTTGTTTTGGCATGAGCTTAATGTAGTATCTGTGACAGTAAGCAGACTGCTATCTTATGCTTAAATAATAGCACTCTAGCATGGTTTAGTCATTTGTATAATTAACCCCAC
The DNA here is from genome assembly GCF_046866305.1 of Octopus bimaculoides. Classification (NCBI taxonomy): domain Eukaryota; kingdom Metazoa; phylum Mollusca; class Cephalopoda; order Octopoda; family Octopodidae; genus Octopus; species Octopus bimaculoides. The sequence goes on from NC_142928.1 coordinate 162,601,030, forward strand.
CGCTTGGTCTTGTGATGCTTTTAGCAAAATTCATTTTAATGCAAACATTCAGGTTATGTCTCTGGCTTTAGGATAACTTCCTCCATCAGACTTAGAAGACCTGAAAAAAGAAGTGGTGCAGTCATAGTTATTGCTTGCCCTTTCCTCCCTAACTAAGCAGTGAAAAAAAAGATATGCAGTAAGGCATGTGCATGTGCACACTTGTGCATACACACACATCCAGTTACAAACACACACACACATAAATGTATAATATACTTGAGATATCTACACGTGTATATATTACACTTGGAATCATTTCATGGGTTAAATAAGAGACATAACTGACATCAGGTAATGATGAGTGACCAGTTTTTTAATAAAGAATTTTATTTGATGAAACAAATTAGATCTGTACAAACCAATGACTGCATAGCATTTAACTGTCTCTTGTTACAGACAGAAGAGATTTAGAGTTTTTTGTTTGTTTTTTTTCATATACTTAAATTTGGTTTTCATTTTATATTCTTTTCTCTTTCTTTATAGACATTAGATGCTGATTACTCAAAAAACCAAGAACCTCTTCTTGGAGTATTATCACATATGCTCTCTGGGAAAAGTTTTGAACTAATTCTTGCAGCTGCTGCTGCCACTGGAAAGCTGCAAAGCTTTGCTATCAAGCTAGTCAAGTAAGTATCATCAATTTAATATTCATAATTTTTTCAGCATCAATTAACCCTTTAGCATTTAAACCAGTCATATATGGCTAAAATATTCTGTCTTTTTTTTTTTATGTTCAAGCTGGACAGATGTAACTTCCCACACCAACCCCACAATATCATTCTAAAAATAAACAATCCTATCAAGATCTAAAAGCTACAAGATAATGCATAATTAATTCAAAACAATGTGAATAAATAAACATTACCTTTGAAAGGATAATGTGGATGATAAAGGGTTAAAGATGGTTTTGTTATTGATTTTAAATAGCGTTGATTATTTTAAATAATCTTTGACAACATTTTAATAAGGTTACTCATGTGAAATATTAATTTAAAGGACAACAAAATTGTAGTCATCTTTTATTTGAGAATGGTGAGTGCTTTATGTACAGAGGTAGGTGGCTGCAATGGTTTTGATTATTTTAATTAGCACACCTCTTGGACATCACTCCTAAGATGTAAAGCATTCTTTCAGCATTATAATGGTTAAGTTATTAAATTATTCTGCTATACTGGTTTATCAACAATGATTGGTGCCATGAAAAAAAGTACCTGGTACACTCTTAAGTGGTTGTCATTAGGAAAAGCATCCAACCATAGAAACTTTGCTTAAGCAGACACTGGCACCCAACACAGACTCCTGGCTAGTTGGATCTTGTCAAATCATCCAACACATTCCAGGATGGAACATGGACTTTAAATTCATTATTACCATAAGCAGTAGAGTCACAGTGATTTGAAGTCTTATGTGAGAAAGTGCAACTAATTTTCTACCAACAATATTAATAGTAAACTTTTGCTGAATAACAATTTCTATTGGGTTTTGATGTACAATAGTTTTTCAGGATCGTTTGTATTCTAAGTTTTAAGAGTAATATCATCATCATATGTCCATTTTCCATGCTGGCATGGGTTGGATGCTTTGACAGGAGCTGGCCAGCCAGAGAGCTGCACCACGCTCCTACTGTCTGTTTTTGGCATGGTTTCTATGGCTGGATGCCCTTCTTAGTGCCAACCACTTGGTGCTTTTTACATGGCACCAGCAAGGGTGCTCTCTGTGTGGCACCGGCATAGTTACTCTCTACATATCACCGGCACAGGTGCTCTGTATGTGCCACTGGCATGGATGCTTTTTACATGGCACTGGCACAGATGCATTTTATGTGGCATCAGCATGAGAACTTTTTACATGACACCAGCACAGGCATCAACGTAAATATATCAGAATAGATATAGACTTTAGTCTGTGGTGACCCCTAGGACTCATAAGGTTGGAGCTTAACCCAGTTTACATGATGTTTAAGTAACTGAGATTATAAGACTCACTCCTGAACGGGCTTGGATGCCAGTCTATCACAGGATTGACTTCTCAGCTATTGCTGGAGCTCATTTACAGTTGAGTAGACTGGAGCAACATGAAGTGAAGTGTTTTGCTCAAGAACACAATGCACTGCTCAGCCAGGGAATCAAAACCACAATCTTTTGATTGTGAGTGCAAAACACTAACCACTAATGTTGTGTATAACTATGCATAATTATGTGGTTTCATGTAAGTAAAGAAAATTTTTTTTTAATGAATATAAAGAACTTCATTATTTTGAATTCCAGGCATGGTTGTGTTTTTAAGAAGTTCACTTTGCAACCATGTGGTCTCCTGTTCAGTTTGACTGTACAGCGCCTTGGACAAGTGTCTTTTGCTTTAGCTCCATACTAACCAATGCCTTGTGAGTGAAATCGATTAGAAGTCCATTGTATACACACATGCACACACATATATGTATTATTGTGTGTGTGAGATGTCATTTCCAGTGCACGTTACATCCCATAGCTCTGGAGTTTCAAAGTTTAGCACAATAGGACAAAACAAAACAAAACAATCCCTTACATGAAAAATAGTTATGGGTTGGCAACAGGAATTGCATCCAACTGTAAAATAAGTATTCCATTCAACCTATGCCTGCATACAAAAATGCACATAAAATAAAGAAATGAATATCTACCCTTAATTTTTTTTATTCTATGTATTTCTTATATTTTATTCTAGGTTTAATGAATTTGCACGTCAAGCAACTGGTGAGGGTGGGAAAGCAGCCAATACAAGAGCTTTGTTGTTTGACATTTCTTTCTTAATGTTATGTCACATAGCACAACTTTATGGTGCTGAGGTAATTATTTTGTTGTTATATTAATAGCACTGTATTTGCCAGTGTATAAGATGCACTTTTGATTAAAACACACACCTATTTTACATGTATATTTAAGGGGTGGGGGAGAACAAATTTAATGAGTTTCATCATACACTTATTGAAAGATATTTTCAAGTGGTTTTTTTATGTGAAAAATGCATGATTCTGTGCATGCAAATACAATGCTGAGACAGTATACTGGAATGAAGTATAAAACCATAGATTTATCATAAACAAACTACATTATATGAGTACGATATTTAATTTTATCTTTTTTCAGATCAGCTATATAATTGTTTATATGTTGGTCAAGAGAATTTCCATACAGGATGTAAAACTCATATTTGTGACTGTGATGTTTTAATATTCCCACAATCAGTCACCAGGGTGGTGCACCATAACTATGGTTTTGTTATCGTCCCCTCATTCCAAATAGCTAATTGGTGAATGAAAATTTAACATTCCTTTCATCTTTCTAAGAGAATTTTCATTTAGATAATTAAAAAATGTTTCTTAAAAGTGATAAAGAATAAAGACCCCCTTTGGTCATAAATGACCATGAGATTGCACCTAGAAAGCTCCCCTCTGAGGCACAAGTCTGGGCAAGGCTGTTTATTGAAGACCAGCAGTCGCCCATGCATTTTCTTTTGACATCTTCTCTCTTCTCACACTACTGTCTACCAAACTATCACTTTTACTTTAAACCTATGATAACTTCAGTCTTTCATTCTTATCAGAAGCTACCAAAAAGGCTTCCTAAAATTTTATAACTCTCTGTAATCATGGAAAAGTATGCACTTGATTTAACAAAGTATGACAAAAAAAATTCGCCTGTTTCCTTAGAAATACAGTAATCCCTTGACTATCGCAGATGTTACATTCCAAAACACCCTGCAGTAGGTGAAAATCCATGAAGTAGAAACAATACTGTACTGTATATTTTTTAAATATTTTTAGAATTTGTATGTATTTATTTTATTACAAGTGCAAAAACAACACCAATGTAAGCTTGAATAATATACTGTGACAGGTGAACCACGATATGGTGAGGGATTACTGTACTCATAATTTTCATGTTGGCCATAACTTTATACACTTTTGGTTGGCTGCCTGTCTATCATACACTTCATTAATTCTGATGTCCTACAAACTATCTGTTATTTTACCAATTCTATTTATTATGTGTCTTATCAGACATCTCTAATTCTATTCACAGCCTTTCACTCACATTATTGTTCATACCCATTAATTATCTTTTCAAAATATAGATAATTACTTCAAGTCCTGATTGCTCAGAGTCTTTCTTTGCTCAGTGGTCAATGAAATGTCTGCCAGAAGATGGTAAATACAAATGTATAGAGAATAGCAGTCCTAGTGACCAACACAAAGTTGACTTGCTTTTAAACCAGTTTACAAATGGAGGGGAACATAAAAACAGGTAGGAACTTCAAACTTTACTGCAAAATAGATTTTTTTTAAATCAGTTTTAAACTTTCTTTTTGTGTAATCACTATTTTCTGATTGTCATGTATGAGTAGGTGCTGAAAGTTCCTGGCTTTAAGGGTATCGTGAAAAGCCTGGTTGGAGACCCAACCTTCTAAGTTCTTTTACATGGCTTAAAAAAACTGAGGGTCCACTGCAGTAAGTGTATAAATCTGAGCGGGGAATATGTTCAATAAAATCATAATTAACTGATCTTCTGTATTTTCTTTAACTCAAAGCCAAGAACTTTTCAGCACCCCCTCGTATTACATCTTCACTCTAAGCTGCAGAGTTAGAGAAATTTGATTATTTCCTTTAAATGTTCTACTCTAGAATGTATATGAAGGTTACGACTGGTTGGGCCAAAGATACATACAGGTATCGTCTGGATTACAGAAATGTTGCTTTCCTGAAAATTTTACCATAACATAGAATTCTGTAACATGAATTGCATTTTCCCCATTGACTTCCATGTAGCATGAAACATTGCAAGGAAATCATTGCATACACAAGGATTCCCTTATTGGCAAACACTTTCATGATTTATATTTCACTATTGAAGGCCAAGATACTTAACTCCTACTACCTTGATTGCTGTATAAGTATATACGTATATCTACAATAAGGAAATAAAGCCTAGAAGTTCAAAAGTATTAGAGTTTTGTTAGCTTTCACTCTTACTGGTTTCAGCCATTCAGTTATGTCCATGACTGTTAAGTGTATAATTTGTAGGTGTACAAGTGTTCTGGTAATAAAGTGTTGCACACTGTTATTTAAACGTACAAAAGTATAGCAGTATTTGTTGAAAAGGGTTACTTTGACGTGTGTGCGCTTGTACTACTGCATGGATTTATAGAGGATTACCTACAGATGAACCTGTAATTTGAATGGATCTAAAAGCATAAACAAACAAATGAAACACTATTTTTGAAAAAGTTTCCTAGATCTCTTTATATTAGTTAAATAAAATTCGGGCAAACTTTGTAGTATGTTATGCAAAGCTCATCCACAGTTATTGGCTACCAGCTGACATCATACAGTAGAAATGCTCTTGCTAGTGGATTATACATCAGGAATTCAATGGTATCCATTGCATTTATATAAATAGGTAAATAATTGAAAATGATTTGAACAACATTCTTTATTCAAAAATCACTACAATTGCTTTGATACATTTTTACACTATTGGTGAGACGATATAATTAATATGTTAGTCATCACTATCATCCATCAAAGGTGTAAGATGCGCTTAGCTTTAGGTATTCATTCTCATACTGAGTGAAATTACAGTATGATCCAACAAAGGACTTATTTAAAACAATCTCTTAAAAAAGTGTATCTTACACCTTTGGTCGATGATAGTGGGTCATGTTATGCTGATGTTCCCTAATAACAAGAGCACTGTGGCCATGCACTTTCAAAGTTTCATGGAGTATAAAAACATATCCCTTACTTGAGAGACAGGTATGGGTTTGCTGCAGAAAATACTGCCTCAGATAAGTGTCTGTTCTACCCATGCCAGCATGGAAAAATGAACAGATGATATGTGTGTGTTAATACATACTACATCAACATCAGCAATATCAAAATCAAATCAAATGGAAATTGTAGTTGTGAGCCGTGTGCCAGTAGCACGTAAAAAGCACCATCTGAACGTGGCCGATGCCAGCACCACCTTGACTGGCTTCTGTGCCCGTTGCATGTAAAAAACAACATCCGATCTTGGTCGATACCAGCACCTCTGGCCCCTGTACCAGTGGCAGGTAAAAAGTACCCACTACACTCTCATAGTGGTTGGCGTTAGGAAGGGCATCCAGCTGTAAAAACACTGCCAGATCAGATTGGGGCCTGGTGCAGCCTCCTGGCTTCCCAGACCCCAGTCGAACCGTCCAACCCATGCCAGCATGGAAAACGGACATTAAACGATGATGATGATGATGATGATACATACATATTGACAGACATACAAAAAGTCTCATTTCATGCTTGTGGTAATGTGTAATAGAAGTTATTTTTGTGATTTGACTGAGGCATCTTTAGGCAGTTACAAGGAGACTATATTCAGTAATAGGTAGCAATATGTTAAAGACTCCACCTGAACATCATATTTTTATATTGGATGATTTTTTAAATGGTTTATTTAAAATATTTTATATTATTATATTGACATATCTTATTGCAGTATGGCTCGCTGGCATGAAATCTGTATGAATGCTCCATTTGCAATGCAAGAAGTTCTGTTTGCATGGGAACATGGTGCTTTATCTGCTGATAACGTTAAGGTAATTATTATCATTTTGTTTTTCCTTTTGTGAATGTTTATTTTAATGTATTTTATTTATTTTTTAAATTGTCTTTTTAATTGAATCAGTGGATTTTTAAAAGCTTATTTTTAAGTATAGCTAGATTGACAAACCTATTAGCTGAGGCCTTGAGTAGCTATGTATGTTAAGCCATGTTTCTTTGGATCTGAAGACAAAAGCACGGTTGAAAATAATGGAGGGAAAACAAATGTAGATTTGGTGTTTGCCTACACAGAAAATTGGTCAAGCTGAAAAAAGGAATTGTGTTTATTGGACACTACAGATTGATTAACATTGTCAAGAAAGTTGGCAAATGTCAGGATGAATTTAACTGCAGGTTAAAAAAATCTTCAGCAACAGAAACAAAAAGAAGGGAGCTGCAAGCCCAAGGCAAAGCAAGGTATCTGCACTATTGCTACAGTCTTGTTAAACGTAAAAATGAAGCAACAAAAACAATAATTGAAAGTGTTTCTAGTTTATGAAAAAAAAAATTATGCATATTCACCCATAACATTTGATCATTTGTAGAGTAAATATGGACTGGAAGTTAAAAAGTTGAAGAAATCAGTATTTAAAAGCAGACTTAGTGTGATTTTCATTATTTTAAAACTATTTTGTACTCGACTTCTTTTTATTGAAGATGTTTTTACATTATTGCTATACATGTTGTTTTCTGAAATAAATACAAAGCATTCCAGTTTGTAAATATTTTTACTGCATTTCTTTATAGAGTTTTATATTTTCAAACCAATTTATTTTGAATATGGATTTTTCTTTTTATACAGAATATATTAGATTGTGTAAAGAAAAAGATGTGCTGTCTACCCGTCGTAGTATCAGCCTGGTTATGTAGTTACATGAACACAGTTGGTGAAGAAGCTCGATCAAAACCACATAACATGCTTGAACAACTCAGTCGTGTTAATCCAGATTCCCAAGGACAATATCCATCAGAAAATTATCATGAAAGGTAATTATCATTTCTTGTTGAGCAATGATACAACATTTAGCATGTCTTTTAAGTCTGCATTGTTCATTAACAAAATACAGTAAACTTACTTTTCTCTAAACTGGGCTAATGCTATTGTTGTTAATGTTTTATTGTCAAAATGAATGTCCTTCTTCTATTAAAGGAGATCTTGCCTGCACACTAATAATCCCCTAAATTTCTTTGTATTTCACATTCTCCACTGCTATCACATCTCCTCCAGCCACCTAATGAAATAGTCTTTGGTTTGTGGTTTTTCACACAGATGGCTTTTTCAATGCTTCTGGTACACTTAAAATGTTAATTACTTGCACAACATTAATATGACTAAATTGGTGACCAACTTTTTTTTCACCCTGAACACGATCATCATTGTCACCATCATCATTATTTAACATCCATTTTCATGCTGGTGTGGGTAGGACAGTTTGACAAGAGCTGCCTGGGCTCCATGTCTGTTTCGGCATGGTTCCTGTGGCTGATGCCCTTCCTAATGCCAACCACCTCACAGAGTGTACTGGGTGCTTTTACATGACATCAGCACTCATGAGCCCACAAAATAAGGATAGCCATTTCTAAAATATATATATTAGTGACCATTGCAATGATTTCTTCTCTTAGCTTGCTCGCTCTATCCAGGACACCTGTTTGAATATTGATTTCAAATTTTCGTACAAAGTCAGCAAGTTTGGGAGTGGGGTAAGTCAATTACATCAATCCCGGTGCTCAACTGTATTTCTTTTCTTGAGCCCAAGGCCTCATAAGGCTGGCTATCCAATTTCCAAATGACAGATCACAACACTCCCCTTGAATGGGATGCTGCTCCATTGCCAGGTTCGTGGTCAGCAATTTTGAGGGGAGGAGAACAAGCCGATTTCATCAACTCTAGTAGTTGACTAGTACTTTATTTTATCAGCCTTAAAGGAATGGAAGGCAAAGTGAGATTTATACTTGGAATGCAAAGAGCCAGAATAAATATGCTATGCATTTTCTTGTATGTGCTAATGATTCTGTCAACTCACCACCTAGTTGCTTCATTGCCCCTTCATAATTATAGACTTCCAGACCCTGTCAAATGTCTCCTATAGGTCAGAAAATGTTGCTAACTTTTTTGTTATTCTTCTGAGTCATTCTATTAAACTCTTTAACTGTAATGTTGTTGAACTAAAACTAATAAATAATTTCCAAAAATATCGGCATTCCTAAGTATTTTAAAATAAAATTTTGTTATTTCATAAATCAGTTTTTTTTTCTAAAACAATTTTAGGTCTCATCTTATGAGTATAATTTTGTGCAAAATGAGTAATGATATTTTACCTGCCTCAAGACGCTCAACTGCTCAGCAGTATATTCCCCCAAAGGCTCTACCTGGCAAAGTCATGGATCAGACAACACAAGCCATCTTTGAAAAAGGCTGGGTAGATTTACGGAGTCTACATGCTTTAGAACAATTATTAAATTTATGTGGCTCTGACTGGTTTAGTGATAGGCTTGTTGCAGTAAGTATCCTTTTTTCCTTTTCTTTTGTATTTGTTCCTTTAAGATATCAGTCAATTTTCTCAATTTTATAATAATACTTTAAATACAAACAAGGTTGTTTTTCAAGAGAGAAATATATAAAATTGGAGAAATATGTATTTATGAAAGTATCCTTCATGGCTGTATAGTTAAGAAGTTGCTTCATAACCGCATACTTCTGAGCTTGACCCTACTCCATGGCACTTTAGGCAAGTTTCTTATACAATAGCTTTGAGTGCCAATGCTTTATGAGTGGAATTTGATAGATAGAAACTGTGTAGATGCCGTTTTATATGTATGTGTATATCTTTTTATAGTACATATAGGTGAAAGAGTTAAACAGTGTTGAGGAGAAAAAATGGTCCTTTGAATAAAAATACCCTGTGTAATATTTGTTGTGCCTCAGTTGCACATCCAATCCCTTGTCACTTGTGCCATTAAAAATGCAGTGATTTAGTTATTGTTGGAAACTAACCAGCAATGTTGTTATTGTTCAGTAAATGCAATGGCCTGGCTCTCTGTCAGTTATGATGTATGTTCCAGTTGATGCAATCAATTGAACAGCCTGTTCATGAAATTAACATGCAAGTGGCTGATCACTTCACAGTCACAGGTATGCTTAACATATTTCTCAGGGAGGTTCAACATGACACAGTGTGAGACAAGGCTGGCCCTTTGAATTACAGGTACTACTCATTTTTACCAGCTGAGTGTACTGGAGTAATGAGAAATAGGGTCTTGCTCAGTGACACAGCCAGGAATCAGATTCATAACATTTTGATTGTGAGCCAAATTTCCAGCCACTATGCCACAGACCTCCTCCAAATACAATATAAAGTGAAATAATAGACACAGGAGTGGCTGTGTAGTAAGAATCTTGCTTCCCAACTACATAGTTCCAGGTTCAGTGTCTTCTACTATAGCCTCGGGCCAATCAAAGCCTTATGAGTAGATTTGGTAGACGGAAACTGAAAGAAGCCCATCATATATATGTGTGTGTGTGTGTATGTATTTATTATTTATGTCTGTGTTTGTCCCCCCACTATCGCTTGGCAACTGATGTTGGTGTGTTTAGATCCCTGTTTCTTAGTGATTTGGCAAAAAGAGACCAATAGAATAAGTCCTGGGGTCGATTTGCTCTACTAAAGGCGGTGCTCCTGCATGGCCACAGTCAAATGACTGAAACACCTAAAAGAATGCAAGTATCCTATTTCCATGAAGTGAAAGTATACTTCCTTACACAAGCCACCATATCTAACTATGTTTAAATATAATCTTGCCATTGATTTCAGTTACTATTACCCAATGAAGTACATTTTATTAAACACTGTTTCATTATCATGAATAATATTTAATTGACTTATATGCTGTACATTTCAAAGATTCTTAACAAGTTCAAATTTCATGTTCCTGCAGATGATGCTAGCTGGTAATCGGCTTGAAGATTTATCCTTATCTCTTAGTTTATCATTTGCTCTTTGCCACATGGACCTTGAGAACATCAGCTTAAGTCTACTTTTACACACTCTTCCCAACATACTGAGTTCCCGACATAAAATGCATATGCTCGTCAACCCCCGAGGTGCAATGTTAGCAAAACTATGTGTTATGTGCATTGTAGGAGCTCAGATGGCAAAATCAAATAGTAAAGGTGAGTATATTTAATAGTAGAATCCTCTGTGTGTGTGTGTGTCTCTCTCTCTCTCTCTCTCTCTCATATATATATTTATATATATATATATTTATATATATATTTATATATATATATATATATATATATATATATATATATATATATATATCAGGCACATGCTGTCAGTAATTACTCAGGGTAGGCAGTTGGTGACGTTTATGTAGAAAAACAAAAAAATAAGCGAAACACATGCATGACTGACTTGGAGGCAGATTTACATCTGTCTTTATAGCACATAAACAAAATGGTGTTGTAGAAGTGTACACAGCATGTATACTACAGCAGTGCTTATGCGTGGCTTTAATACAGAGATTGAAAAGCAGGGGCAAATTATGCCTACCTAATCTACAAAAAAATAAAATAGTGAGACAGCTGCAGGAGAAATACCTAGCCAAGGATAAACCTCTGTACCTGGCCTTCGTTGACATGGAGAAAGCCTTTGACAGGGTCCCCCGATCCCTTATCTGGTGGTCAATGAGGAAACTTGGGATAGAAGAATGGTTAGTGAGAGCTGTGCGAGCCATGTACAGAGATGCTGCCAGTAAGGTGAGGGTTGGAAATGAGTACAGTAATGAATTCCAGGTAGAAGTAGGGGTCCACCAAGGTTCCGTCCTCAGCCCCCTCCTATTTATCATAGTCCTCCAGGCGATCACAGAGGAATTCAAGACAGGTTGCCCCTGGGAGCTCCTCTATGCTGATGACCTTGCACTAATTGCGGAGTCACTATCAGAACTAGAGGAGAAATTTCAGGTGTGGAAGCAAGGACTAGAATCAAAGGGCCTTAGAGTCAACCTAGCAAAAACCAAAATCCTAATAAGTAGGAAGGTAGATAAAACACAAACCCCTTCAGGTAGATGGCCCTGCTCAGTATGTAGAAAAGGAGTAGGTAGTAACTCTATAAGATGTACCCGGTGCAAGCTATGGACACATAAGAGGTGCAGCAATATCAAAGGCAGATTAACTACAAAGTTAGTTTTTGTATATGGCAGATGTTCAGGTGCAATAAACACTGTAAACAAACAGGAAACAACTTCTATCTCATTCCAGGGAGAAAAACTAGAGGTAATCGATAGCTTCCGCTATCTGGGTGACCAAGTTAGTAGTGGGGATGGGTGCGCTGAAAGTGTAGCTGCTAGAATAAGAATAGCCTGGGCCAAGTTTAGAGAGCTCTTACCCCTGCTGGCGACAAAGGGACTCTCACTCAGAGTAAAAGGCAGACTGCATGACGCATGTGTACGAACAGCCATGCTACATGGCAGTGAAACATGGGCTGTGACTGCTGAAGACATGCGTAAGCTCGCAAGGAATGAAGCCAGTATGCTCCGCTGGATGTGTAATGTCAGTGTGCATACCCGTCAGAGTGTAAGTATCTTGAGAGAAAAGCTGAACATAAGAAGCATCAGTTGTGATGTGCAAGAGAGACGATTGCGCTGGTATGGACATGTGGTGAGAATGGATGAGGATAGCTGCGTGAAAAAGTGCCACACCCTAACAGTTGAAGGAACCCGTAGAAGAGGTAGGCCCAGGAAGACCTGGGCTGAGGTGGTGAGGCAAGACCTTCGAACATTGGGCCTCACCGAGGCGATGACTACTGACCGAGACCTTTGGAAATGTGCTGTGCGTGAGAAGACCCGGCAAGCCAAGTGAGATCGTTGCCAGTGCCCCTGGACTGGCTCTTGTGCGGGTGGCACATGGGATGCACCATTTTGAGCGTGGCCGTTGCCAGTACCGCCTGACTGGCCGTCATAGGATTTTCGAGCGAGATCATTGCCAGTGCTCCTGGACTGGCTCTTGTGCGGGTGGCACATAAAAGACACCATTTTGAGCGTGGCCGTTGCCAGTACCGCCTGACTGGCCCTCGTGCGGGTGACACGTAAAAGCACCCACTACACTCTCTGAGTGGTTGGCGTTAGGAAGGGCATCCAGCTGTAGAAACTCTGCCAAATTAGATTTGAGCCTGGTGTTGCCATCCGGTTTCACCAGTCCTCAGTCAAATCGTCCAACCCATGCTAGCATGGAAAGCGGACATTAAACGATGATGATAATCAGAGTAACCTTCATAATTTTATTGAATTAGGTGCATATTTTGCCATAACAAGAAAATGTTACTATCAATCTATTTTATTCAGGGTAGGCAAGTGCCTACTTTGACTACCTAGGCGGCATGTCCCTGATATATATCATCATCCATCTGTTTTCCATGTTAGTATGAGTTGGCCAGTTTGATGACAGGAGCTGGAAAGCTACCCAGGCTCCATTTGTCTGTTTTGGTGTGGTTTCTATGGCTGCATGCCCTTCTTAATATTAACCACCTTACATGGTGCCGGCACAAGTGCTTTTTACATGGTGCCAGCACAAGTGTTTTTTATGTGGCACCATCTTTATACAAGGTCTGATCGATGGGTATCTGGACTGTTTCCATAGTAATGAAACTAAAGCATGCAGAGTAAAGCCACTTGGCACAGAATGACCTTGAACTTGGCTGTGCATGCGCACTAAGTTTTAACGTTCTAGCTCACTTCCGCTGTTTACAGCAGTGATTGGAAGGGAGGTGTGTAGTGTGTGATCATAGCATTGACCATGACTGAGAAAGTTGTCATGGCAATAGCTGCTCAGAGGTCTATGCAAAGATGCAGAACGTATATGGAGAGGAGTATATGAGCTGCACACAAATGTATGAGTGGGTCAGACATTTCCAAGGTGGCCGAAAAAAATGTTGATATTGTTGAACGTTCTGGGAGGTCTGCAACCAGCAGAGCTGAGAAAAACATCACAGATGTACATGCAGCTGTGAGGGGAAAATTGTCGAATCACTATCTGTAAGCTATCAGAGGATGTGCAGATTAGTTACGGTTCAGTTCAGTCCATTATCACTTAAGATTTGGGTGTGAGACGCGTGTCTGCCAAGTTAGTGCCAAAACTGCATTCAGCTCACCAAAAAGACCCTCAGGTTTCAGTTGCACATGATCTTGATTGTGTCGAGAACTATGAAAACTTTTTGAAAACATTGTGTAGTCCTCTGAGCAGGTATCACCAAGCTTTTGGTAAAATTTGATGTAGATTTGCTGCTCAACTTTCTGTCACGGTCAATGCAACAATCACACGCAACACACCTTTACAAGCACTGTTGTAAACAGTGGAAGTGAGCTAGAATGTTAAAATTTAGTGTGCATGCACAGCAAAGTTCATGGTCAATCTGTGCTAAGCGGCTTCACTCTGCATGCTTTAGCTTCATTACTATAGCAAAAAGTCCAGATACTTATTGATCAGACCACATATATATATATATATATATATATACATGTATTTATTGATAAATAGATAGATATCACTTGCTATTAAAATGTATTATGTAAATGGAAATATATTTTATATTGTTATCAGTAATTTTATATTTTGATATGTTTGGTAATGTCTCTCTTTTGTTTTAAAAGTTTTTAATGTTTATATAATTAGACATTTATTTTGAACTTTATTACAATAGCCTAATTCCACTGGCATTTGCTTGTTCTTGTAATTTTCAGATTCATTCCATTACACTAAAAGAGGACGAAAACGCCCATTCCATGAAGTAGACTGGGAGGTATGTGTTAATTTTATTTAGCAGTCAGGCCCCAATATATAATTTCTTGTGTATTGAGATTCAGAATATTTTATAGAATTTTCGAAAATATCACCCTTATTATTATGGATCTTGTAAAAATGATCCATCTTTTTTTAATTTTGAAGCATCTCTCGTAATTATCTCATATTAAGCACCATTCGAGTGTCGTCATTGCCTGTCCTGCCTGACTGGCCTTCGTGCCGGTGGCACGTAAGAATCACCCATTACATTCTTGGAATGGTTGGCATTAGGAAGGGCATCCAGATCAGATTGGAGCCTGGTACAGCTTTCTGGCTTGCCAGTCCTCAGTCAAACTGTTCAACCCATGCCAGCATGGAAAGCAGACGTTAAACAATGATGATGATTAAGATGGCTGTTGTATGATCACTGATCCCTCACGTGCTTGATAAAGTATTGCATTTTATTATAAACTATGGTACATTATGGTTTGGTTTTGCTTCATTTTACTGAACTATAGTGAAATGGGTTTTAATTACCAAACAGTGAGTGATGAGTATTACTTTCCTTTCTCTAGCATTCATAACCAGACCAACTTTATGACTTTTGCAGACAGTCTTCACATTTGAAAGTATTTAGTAGTTAAAATGTCATAGCACAACTGCATGCACATTATCTACAAATGCTTGCTCTGTCTCTCTCTCTTATCATATATATGTATGGATATATATATATCTATGTTGTGTTGTACAGATTCTATATTAACCCATTACCTACCAGTGATCTCATATGAGATCACTTAAAAATTACAAATTTCGTAATTATCTGTCAATATTTACACATATCTAACCTTTTTGCTATATCTACTAGATATATTTCTCTGATATTCAAATGAGGTTTGCTAATTTTTCACCCAATATCTCACTTATTTCTATTTAAAATGTTATTTTGATCATTCCAGCGTGTTTCTAAGGCTGTTTTATGCTAGAAATCAAAGTTTCATTAAAAAATTCCAGTTAATAGAATTATGGGAGGTAATGGGTTAATAAAAGAAGAAAGTAGACAGAAGGTGTGGTACTGTTTTATTAAGTATCATATTGTTTTAGTGCTTTCTTTCTTTATAGACCTTCTCAAAAATTCATGTTATAAACTATTTTCACCAACTTCTGACTACTTTCTACAAGCCAATATAACAGTTGGTGTCATGAAGTTTACAACTCACAGTAGAATGCTAAGTTCACTGTGGATCCACTACATGTTATTCAAGAATATTATTAGACTTAAGAATGCTTTGCTTCACAGAATTAATGTTCTGCTAAGCAAACCATTATAATGTTGAAATAGAAGTAATGTTACTATCTTTGTTGCATGTTTTATTTAACATGCATCATCATCATCATCATCATCATTTAATGTTCGCCTTCCATGCTACCATGAGTTGGACAGTTTGACAGCAGCCGGCCAAGTAGGAGCTTGTACCAGGCTCCTGTGTCTCTTTTGGCATGGTTTTTAATGACTGGATACCCTTCCTAACACCAACCACCCCACAGAGTGGGCTGAGTACTTTTTACATGGCACCAGTACAGGTGAGGTCAATTTTGGCATGGTTTTTACAGCTGGATGCCATTCCAAATGCCAACCACTTCACAGTGTGGACTGGATACTTTTTTACATGATGCCAGCACTGGCAGGATCACCAAGTAACTTGCGAGACAAGGAAGGGGGCATTGGAGGAGGTGATCTTGTGCCAGATGATTAATTACTAAATCAAATGAAATTGAAGCAAAGAGAGGGCAATATTTTATGACTATTGCAATAATGAAAATTAATTTTATTCTTGTAACATTTTCCCTTTCAGGAACCTGAAGATGAAAATAGAAAAAACAAAATGCGTAAAGTTCATGAACCACAAATTACACTCGACTCAGAAGGTTTTAATTTAGGTAAATATGAATATAATTTTTGTTCTATAAAAATAGTCTTTTATTAAATTCATTTGAAATGTTATTCATAGAAATGATTACTATTGTTGATATCTTTCACATTGACTACTCTTTATGACTTGCAGATTTTATTACTGCCAAAGAAGAAGGTGAACCATCACCACCCTATGATACTAAAGATCCTTTGAACAAAGCAGTCTGTAAGTAAATGTTTAAATTATATTAGTTATCTGAAAATCATTGTATGTAATATTGGTTTCAAATTTTGGCACAAGACCAGCGACTTCAGGGGAAGGACTAAGTCAATTACATCAACCCCCAAAAGGATGAAACGCAAAGTAGACCTCAGAAAATTTGAACTCAGAACATGAAGATGAACAAAATGCTGCCAAGCATTTTGCCTGGCATGCTAATGAGTCTTCTAGCTTACCTAATGGTATCTGATATACACTCAGTGGTTAGAGTGTCAGGCTCACAATCACGAGGTAGTGAGTTTGATTCACAGGCTGGGCTGCTTGTTGTGTTCTTGAATAAGACACTTTATTTCATGTTGCTACAGTTCACTCAAGTATATAGAAACTGAGTGAGAAGTTTAGGGATGATTATAGATTTATTGTTTTGATGAGGAGATGCACTGTATGACACATTTATTGGAAATTGCCTGACTTTGAACTAGGTTCAGATCTAATTCTTATGACTGTGTATGTGTGTGAAGTAGGAGGAGATTAAATATTTACTCTGTCAGCTGATATCTTTGAAGTTAATTTTTCATAATATTCAAATATTTTCTTTCCCCTCAATAGTGAATCTGATGAGGATGATGAACTCCCTCTTACACAGCAGTATAATCAGCCCTCGAACTGGTTTTGTAGCTGCACTTATTGAAGAAGCAGTACGATGTGGCAGGCAATATTCTCGTCTTATTCTTCAATTCATGCCTCAAGGAATGGTAGGTTTTCAGTGTTATTTTTTCTTAATTCTGAAGAAAACAAACATTATCAATATGTTGAAAAATAACCCCAGAATCACTTCATCAGAAGTGTTTATATCGACTCAACACCTTTACTTTACAAATTGTATATTATTAATTTGTAGATTGTGTTTGTTTGATAATTACTATAATGCAATAAATTTTCATTTTATAACATTACATTTGAAATTCACGCTGACATCACTTAGAAAAAAGATTAAGTCCCACCATTCAACCTGTCTGACTCTTTCATAAAATGCTTGTAATAATCTGGCCAGACTAAAGTATCTCATCTACCCTACATTATCTTTAATCCTTCACCAGTCACTTTACAACAGTGCACTGGGAACTGGTTACATTGCTAGTAATGGTTTCTTTAGTTCAGGAGGAATTTTTTTCTTTGAAGTTTGGAATAACTCTTGAGTTAATGCAGGCATTAAAGCAAATTAATATTTTTTCACTAGTCTAAAATTTGATTATTTTGTAAATAAATACTAGTTTATCCCTTTAGCATTCAGATTACACTGTCAGACATAATGTTTATTTATTCAAATTGGCTTGAATTAATCCTGCAGTATCTTACTGCTTCAAGATTTCATTGATGTGAGTGTGTATTTTTAGAATGACATTGTATGGTTGGTGTGAGAGGCCAAATCTGGTCTGCTTGAACATAAAACTGGTAGAGTATCTTGGTCTGATATGGCCAGTTTAAATACTAATGGGTTAAATCATTGAAAATGTAAAATTAATCACTCCAAATCCTTAGAGAGATTCAAACTTTGTATTGTTAAGTTGCCTTCTGCCATCTGATTGATTGATTGATAATATCTGTGACAATGTAAATGAAGCTATTTTTAGTAACTAAATGTTTAAGGTACTCGGTTCATAGCCTTTTGGGCATTGTTTTATAATTGTTAGATATATATAAAATGTTTCAGTCTCTATAGACAAGAATATCAGTACAAGTGAAAAATATAAACCAAAGCCTTTTAATGAATATTGTTCCCCAAGAAAGGATTTAGAAATGAAGACAAAGAAACCTTTTCTTTTTTATACTTTTCAAACCAAAGGATGTCAGAATAATGGCTTTTTAGTCAGATACAAAGTTTTGGACTTACAGAAAAGAGGTAAAAAGAAGTTGGGACATGCATAACCTCCCTAAGCAAATTTGTACCTTAATTGAAAATGATTCAAATTGGGAATCAAAACTAGTTTATGAATTGAATTTGCTAAGTAATTAGAAATTCACTGCAGTATCTGCCATTATAGAAATAGTTAAAATGAAGATTTCTTGATTATTGATTGTTCTAACATTACTATAAACTTCCTCTGTTTCAGGTTACTCAGTTATTAAAATGTTTACCAGGATCTCTAACAAATCAACAAATTCTTTCTATATGTGATTTATCCACCACTGTAGGACGTAAAGTAGCAGCTAAAGCAATATACCAAAATGCACAGATGAAAAAAGTATAAAATAGCATTTTTTTTTTTTGTTTTTATAAATAAAATTATTAAAAAATTTCCCTTGTCTGTTTTTATATGTTACATTATGATCATCATCTCTTTCATCATCATCATCATTTTAGCCCTTTAGCATTCACATTATTCTGTCAAAAGTAATGCGTATTTATTCACATCGTTTTGAATTAATCATGCATTATCTCATAGCTTTGAGATTTTGATGAGGCAACTGATTGGTGTGAAAGGCCAGGTTTGGCCAGTTTGAACATAAATATTTAGGTTCCATATGGCTAGCTTAAATGCTAAAGGCTTAATGTCTACTTTTCCATGCCTGCATAGTTCAAATGCGAGTACATTGGGGACGAGTTTTTACAGTTGAATGCCTTTCCTGTCACCAACCCCATTTGTTTCCAAGTGAGGTAATAATCACTCAGTCTCTTGAACAACAAACAACCTGGCCATGTTTATGCTGGGAACTGGAAACTGAATGAGCATTTTCTTTACAAAGATCATTCAACATATCAAGTCAAGTTAAGAAACCCGGAGATGCTTTTGTGGTAGACTGCAATCGAATGACTGTTATGAAGGACTTTATTACAAACCAGCAGACAAGGGAAATATGAACTCCCACAAACACAAACATGTACATATTGTTATAAAGTTTGAGCTACAACAATGGTTTCAGTTCTTGTAATGACAACTGCATGTGTCAACACCTTATTTATTTCGTCTCTATTGTTTTGGATTTCCACCTCTGACTTCAAACAGCAAACACCATCATCATCATCATCGTTTAACGTCTGCTTTCCATGCTAACATAGGTTGGACGATTTGACTGAGTACCGGTGAACTGGATGGCTGCACCAGGCTCCAATCTGATCTGGCAAGGTTTCTACAGCTGGATACCCTTCCTAACGCCAACCACTCCGAGAGTGCAGTGGGTGCTTTTACGTGCCACCAACACGAGGGCCAGTCATATGTAATACAAATGTATTTATTGATAATAAAATGATTTTCATTATCATCATCATTTAACATCTGTTTTCCTTGCTGGCATGGGTTGGATAGTTTGACTGAAAACTGGTAAGCTGCACCAGGTTCCAGTCTGATTTGGCATGGTTTCTACAGCTGGATGCTCTTGCTAACACCAACCACTTCAAGATGGTACCTGATTCATAAGAAAGTACTAAAATCATATAGAAAGTCCTAGTTATAATAATTTTATTTTGTTAGAATGTTACTAAAATTATAAAGCCTGAACAATAGTTTTATTTGAAGAAAACTTCATGTGTCTGCACCTTTTTAACTGCTTCACCCACCCCCACCTTTAATAAGGAGACATTTGATTTACTCCCCTGACTATTCATTACCAACTCTTCCCCTATGTATAGGTATGCAGTTTGAGTGTGCTCCTTTCCGGCATCCCACGCTGTTATGCATATGTATGTGTAAAGTATATGTTTGTGTGTAATGCATACATGAGATATATACTGGGGGAGTGTATGAAGACACCATCACTGTTTCTCCTTGATGTTGCGTCCTCTTAGCTTCTTTTTTCCAGCTAGCTAGAACACCCCACTTCACCTTTCATCCTCTTCTTTCTTGCAGGTACTTGCCCTTGATAGTTTGTGGGATTGAGGGAAATTGTAATTCATTGAAATAGTAATCATTTAATTGGACATGTACAGGAGCCCTGGCAAGTGTTCACTCAATTTTTTTCCCTTTCAGATGCTAGCCACAGTACCCACAACTACTCTTCAGCTTTTCCTATAAGTACACGACTTTAGAGCTGCTATAATCAATACTGACTTAATGAAAGGTAGATCTGTTGAGATCTTGAAATTCTAGGGCAGGAGCATATAGATGTGTATTGTGTGCAATAGGTGAGATGGAAGGGGACCTCAGCTAGACTCCTCGTGGGCAAGGAACAAAGATAAAATTCTTTTGGGTGGACAGTAGTGATGGGATGGGTGGTGTAGGCAAACTTTTGGCAGAAAAACGTGATGATAGATTGACTGATGTAATCAGAGCATGTGATAGGATAATTAAGCTGAGACTAATAATGTCAGATAAAGTACCAGCACCATCTTTGCTCATACGCCACAATCTGGACTGGCAGATAAACAGAAGGACCAATTTTACAACACCCTTTTGCAGAATAACTCAGTAATGACCTTATTGTAGCTGGTGACTTCAACAGACATATTGGACAGCACCCCATTGGATTCCAGGTCTTACTTGGAGGTTACAGCTTTGTTTCTAGAAATGAGGAGAGAACAAGATAGCTGGTGTTCTGTAATGCAATTGAGTCAATGATCAGCAACACTAACTTCAGGGAACCAGCCAGCTAGCCACCTGATCAGCTATTAGTATGGTGCACATGAAGAATGTACAACCCTTTCATAGGTTAGTGATTAGTGACTTCAGAAAATAGAGACATATAGCATAGAGGACAATTGGATATATATGAATATGTTTTTCCATGCATCATCTTATGATGCACCTGGACATGTCATAAGTGATGTTTCCCAAGGACGTTAGGTGTTTCAGGTCTTTCAACATCTGACACCCTGACCCAGATGACCTATTTGGGATTGATCAAGCTCCAGTTTTGTCCAGTTAGCACTGCCACTTCTATGGCTTGCACCTCTTGATCCACAACCACCCTGAGGAAACCTACTGCTTCCACAGCCAACTTGATAGCTGGCAAACTTTCTGTATCCCACCTCAATGGGATCACACCTTGCTGGCCATTCATTACTTTGGCATCCTCCTCTTACTCTCATTTTCCTACTCAATATGTTTCTCCTAGGGAATGGAGGTTCAACAGAACCACTTGCTTGGATGTTTCTAAAATCAGCACCATTTCCAGCCTTAGTGATGTTGAAATAACAGTTTCTCAGAATTTTGGCTGCTTCTCCAGACCAACTTACTGCTCCTAATCTTTTGCCATTGCAAATAAGCCTGAAGTGGCATCTTATTCTCAGCATCCCTGACAAAGGTGATAAACTTCTTTGTTTTTGACAGAAGTACATACAATAACTAATCACATTTTAGTTGTATTAATCGCAGGTCAACAAAGCTGGGAAAAAGTGTTTGATTTCTCACCAGTTGTTTCGTTTTTGCTACTTTTATCTTTTTGTATCTCACAACATTTCTTTCTCTCAAATTTGGCTTTCTTCCCTTCCCCCATGTCTTTTAGTCTTCTTCCTTGCTCTTCTGTTCGCAACAATTCGGTCAATCCCAGGTCATACACACAATCTCAAATATATTAGCAGATACACATACATGCGCACATATGCATGACTTGTTAATTTTGCATGCTCGTAAATTAAGACAAGTGCATTTATGTCATAAATGAAATATTATCTTAATGATATTATTTCATTGACATCCTTAGCCAGTTAGTAATGGTGGAAACAAACAATTCGACTTTCTATTGTCTGATTGTAACCTTACCTCATTAATGTTTATATTTGAGGCTCTGGAAATATACATTTAGAATATATAAATTTAACAGATACATTATTTCATAAACAAGTTCTGGCGTGTTTTGACATAAGATTTATTTCAGTTGGAACACAGTTGTAACAAACAAACAAAAAACGAAAATAATAATGATAATAATTTCCTTTGAATAATAATAGTCCCAGATAACATTTCATATTGAAATCTGTGAATTGAATGAGTTTGTATGTTGTGGAATGAGAGGGAATCTCACGTTTCAGACCGGACAAAAGGTCAAACCGAAACAGGAATATCTCAGCAACTGAAATTATATTTTCCTTCAGCGAAAGTTGATTCTGAAATATCAAATTTCTCTTATCCCCAAGGCTTACCAAAACTCATAAACTTCAAACAAAAACGAGATAATGTTAAAAGGAAAGAATAAATATTTATAGTATAGAAAGCAAACACCTGTACTCATATAAGAGGAACACTAATATTATTATTTTTCTTATCAGATAACATTTCAAGTATGTTTAATTGTGTATTTTACTTGAATAGACGGACCATTTACATAATTCTTTGTTTGTTTATGTATTTTATTGTTTGCTCAAGGTATCAGGAAAGGATTTTATCAATGGTGATGGTGATTGCAATGACAATGATGATGATTTTTTTTATTTGCCACTAGAGGTACAATACAAAGACAGACATAAAATGTTGGGGTTCACTTAGAATTCAGTAATACAAAACTAAAATCATAAAATATAACTAAACATGGTATAAAACATTAACAAAAATATGATGATGATAATGCAATTCTTCTGATGCTGGAGGACTTCCAGGGCCAATTGAAGAATTTCGCCATCCTGACTATCCTTGAACACCAAAGGTAAATGCCCTCTGTATTTGTTGTTCACCGCTCTCAACTACTTTTCAACAGATCCACTCTGGGACAGCACCCCACTCTCTACTCTCACTTTCCTTTCAGAGTGAAACCTGAAAAAGTCAATGAAGGTCTTACCAAAGAGGAAAGTCTCTCATGTTTTCAACTTTGTCCTCCACACAACTTTTTCACTACAGCTACCAAACAGAGGAAAACTGCCAGGATGCTGGCAGAGCAATTATCACAACAGACTGGGCTGATGGCCAGATCTGTCTCATATACAACAGTAGCTGTTTGATATAACTCCATGAGTCAGCAATGCCAGGGCTCTAAACAAGTGCATGCTGGAGGCTTTTGTTTCTCTGCACACGTTTCAGACAGATCCATCTGTCTGTAACTGTAGAGTTTATCTCAGACTAGTCAGCATTGCCAGGCTAAAGACTTTTGAAAATAATTCATAGTAGTCTCTAACCTGACAGTTGCCTACTATATCTCCTTTGTCAGCATCTTTTCTCAGTAGCATTTCCACTTCCTGGACCACAAAGCTAAAATTTTTTCATTCAACTGCCAGTTGTAGTAGTCATTTGAGGTCACCAAAGAAGTTGAGTATGAATTCATAAAACTCAAAAGGTTGTCCATCAAAACCAGATGATTTGTACCTTGCATAACTGTTCATCATCTGCATTTCAGTGGCTGTTATCAGCTTTTCACAATAACCTATGCATTCTGCCAAGAGCTATGGTGGGCCATCTTTGACCTATCACCTACCTTGAACAGTTGAATGAAGTGCTGCAGAAAAACCACATGCATTTGCTTGGAACTAAGGAACACACACTCATCTTAATCAGTCAAAGACCAGATTGTAGCTTTGTTATCATGTTGTATCTCCTTGCAAATCCATGTTAACTCGTCCTCATATATCTTCTCCACACTTACTCTCTGCACATACTTTACTATAGAGGTGAGAACAAACCATTTTGATTCTTGGATATTGTTTCTGGCCACAACATCTTTCTTTTAGAACTGGGGTGATTCTAAGGACCTACTGTTGTCATTCCTTTCCAAAAACTCCCATCTTTTTCTCTTCTCCAACTTTGATTCTGTTGTATAGAAAAATGTATGAATGTGGAGCTGAGCAGAATAGCGGATCAGCAGAATTATCAAAGTATCATCAGACAAAATGTTTTATATAATTTAGTTACACTTCTTTATGTTCTGAGTTCAATGGAATCAATAAAATGAAATATTAGTCTACTATTGGGGTCAATATAGTTGACTGACCTTTACCTCTGCCATGTTTCTAGACTTATGCCTAAGCTAGAAATTATTATTAATATTACTGGGAAGGAAATTTCCACACTGCAGTGACATTTCTTTATGATTAGTTGAGGTGTGGAGAATTCATTTCCTTGCTATATGAGAAATGAAAAATAATATCATGATAATGTTCCACATAATTAATTTCATTTAGCTTTCTAATGTATGCTGCATTAGATATGTTAATATCAATAGTCTTTATCACTATGCATCTGGGTTTTTTTAATCTTGCATATCATTAGAAGAGACTAAATGGATTGCTCTCAGGAAAGGTATCATGCCATAAAACACTGCCTCAAAAAATCTTTCTAACCCATACCAGCATAGAAAAGCAGATGTAAAAATAATAATAATGATAATCCTTTCTACTATAGACACAAGACTTGAAATTGTGAGGGAGCTGGCTAGTCAATTAAGTTGACCCCAGTGTTTCACTGGTACTTAATTTATCGACCCCAAAAGGATGAAAGGCAAAGTTGACCTTGACAGAATGATAATAATAATAATAATAATAATAATAATGATGATGATGATAACAACAACAATAACAAAACAACAATAATGATGACAAAAGTGAATTAGTACAATGACCCACACAGTAATAAAATGATCATGGTTTCTTTTAAATAAATCAGTTTGTCTGTGAACTGTCCATAATAGGTAAAAACTACAGGTTTCACTTTGTGTGCATCATCATCATAATTCTCATCATCATCGTATTTGTTTTAAAATTGATTTCTTTATAACCAGTATAGTACTGGTGTAGTGACTAGAACAAAAATGCTTTTAAATTAGTGGGTACCTAACCTGCTAATCTATACATGAGCACACCTGTCTACACAAATATCCTTTGAAAAGAAACATCACAGATGAAAAACATTTCTTCAAATTTCCAAATACAAAATCTTTGAATAAATGGAAGTGCCATTCAATAAAACTGTCAATTTATGTGTTACTTGTGAACTCACCTACAAATTCATCAACCAGTCTTAACAAATAGTCTAGTTTTCAAGCCCTGACAAGTTCCAAATAGCAATTCTTCAACAGCACAAAGTAACGACATCAACATCTTATTTTGATATACAAAAGCTTATATATAACAAAAGGTTTTAGTGGGTCTGGCCATTAACTCATTGTTGGTAGTACACAGTGAAGGCTAAGTGATTATGGTATTCAACTCATGATCATAAGGTGATGAGTTCGGTACCTGGTGGCACATGGTGTCTTTGAGCAAGACACCTTATTTCATGTTGCTCCTGTTCACTCAGCCAGCAAAAATGAGTTGTATCTGTACTTCAAAGGGCCAGCCTTGTTACATTCAGTGTATCACACTGAATTTTCCTGAGAATGTATAGGTACGTGTGTCTGTGGAGTGCTCAGCCATCTTCATGTTTCATTGATTAGATCAGCTGGAACTCATGTTGTTGTAACTGATGGAATGTCAGTGCCAGTGGTAATAGACAATATTAATAGGCTGCATGTGAAGGTGAGAACCACTACACTAATGTAAGTTTATATTTGTTTCTGTACTTTTTTATTACTTGGAACATTTGCAGTTACATATGTTCCTTCATTGGACACTAAACTCTGCTTGTGAAGACCTCTTGAAGCAAGTGAAATCAAAATCAAATTCGATGACAGCACTGCATGACTGGCTTCCATGCTAGTGGAGCGCTAAGAGCACCATCTGGGCATGATTGTTGCCAGGGCTGCTGACTGGCTCCTGTGCCAGTGGCATGTAAAAAGCACCATCCGAGCATGATTGTTACCAGCATCGTTTTACTGGCACTTGTGCTGGTAGCACGTGAAAAACAACATTCGAGCAAGGTCGTTACCAGTACTGCTGGACTGGTTCTTGTGCAGGTGGCACGTAAAAACACCATCTGAGCGTGGCCGTTGCCCGTACCGCCTGACTGGCCCTCGTGCCAGTGGCACGTAAAAGCACTCACAACACTCTTGGAGTGGTTGGTGTTAGGAAGGGCATCCAACCATAGAAACCAAGCCAAATTAGACTGGAGCCTGGTACAGCCCTCTGGCTTACCAATCCCAGTCGAACATTTAACCCATGCCAGCCTGGAAAATGGATGCTAAATGATGATGGTAATGATGATGATGATGATGATGAGGATGATGATATGAACTACAACTGTTTGAATAAAATAGCATATATGACATAGTTATTGTGATAGTTAAGTCTTTATTGCATAAAATATTTTAGCTAGTTATATGAAAATCATTCATGGTTATTATTAGTTAAAATAAATAGAGTGAGAAGACCTTATCATTAAACTGAATTCTATGTAGCACTTGAGGTTGTTAAGTTTGGGAATTAAATATATCACTTCTTTTATAAAATTAACCAAGCATATTTACTAATTTCTCTGTAGACTGAAAAGAAATGGACAGCTTTAATTGATTTCGACCCTTGTTGGGATCCACAGTTCTATATTGCACAATACACTGCTTTATATTACCTTATATTATATTATATATTATATTATATATTATATCATTTTATACTATTTTGTTTTATATTACATTTGTTTATTTTAATTTTAATTTTATTTTGGTTTTTATTTCCAATTGCCCCAGTCTACTCAGCTATAAATGAGATCCACCAATAGTCGAGAAGTAAACCCTACAACAGGCTGGCATCCCAATCAGAGGTTAAGGTTGTCATCTCAGTCACTTATGCATCAGGGAAACCTGGTCAAGCTCTGGTCTTATGAGTGCCACGTCTCATGACAGACATATCCAAGATTAGAGCACGTAAAATAAATTGGCTTGTTGCCAGTTCTAGGAATTGAACCCTTGATATGTATTATGATTATGTGCTGAACACCCAAACCACAAGGTCATGCACTTTCATATGTGTATATTATATGAGCAATATATCACTGCCATGATGCAAATGCATTACATCCCAATATTAATATTTTAAGAAAGCTTTTTTTTTTTTCAGTAAACAAAAACAGCAGAGCACTAGACAGCATTTAGTTTCATCATCCAAAGATTTATGAACACATTTTGTGTCAGCTTTGTCTTTCTTCAAAAGTTAAATAAGAATAAAAATAAATAAAATAATTTAGGCCTACAGGTAGACATAGATCACACTTTGAAGTAGAAACATACAAAAAAACTCCTGATTAAAATAGAAAGATCCAAACAAAAGTAGCTTCTAAATTAAAAAAAAAGAAGCAAAAAACAGTAAAAACTTACTAGAAATAGGTATTGTAAAACATTGGTGGGTGGGGTTATATTAGAAACATAGAATATTAAGATTAACTTGTCCATGTTAAAACATGTTGCCATTCCATTTCACACTGTTCACTGTAGATCTGACCACTTTATTTGCAGTTTATGTTTCCACTGTTACTCCTGCTGTTTTTATATATGCTGTCAGCTATTAAATTACAAATTTCTGCAACTTTGTAATTATTAATTGCAACATTCAATACTCTTGCTAATTGTAACTTTCATTACTAAACTTAGTACTATTCCAACTTTTAAAATAGTTATTTACCAAATGCCTTTTAAAAGAAAAGAAAATGAATATTGCAATTACATCTCCGTTGTGATTTGCTGATAAGGAAACACTAATTAGAAGAGAAAATTTCTAATAATACTTTCATTGCTTGACAACAATTGCAATTCTGTCATTAACAAACACTGTTACAAACTAGAATTACATAAGAATGACCAAGCCAAGGGAAGAATCTTTGCATGATCAGTTGACCTGCTAAAAGTGGCAACCAAGTCTCCTTCAAAAACACTGGCTGTCTTAAACAATGGAAACATACATTGGATAAGGAAGTCCAAGATATATCATTTCTGGGAAAAGGATCAATGAAATTTTCATTTGGAATGCTTTTAACAATTTTTGCCCAGTTTCTAAAATAGAAACTATTTATTTCATTTTTAAATGACTGCAAAATTAATTGATTAAAAAAAAAAAAAATATCAATCATTTGATAATTTCACTATTTCCATTAAGTGGGACAAAATTATATTGGAAAATGTATACTTTTGTGATTTCTTTTAAGGCTTCAGTTAACTTTTCTAGACATGTCCAGTTCTTTTGAGAAAAGAACAACTGATAGAAAGCTGTGCAGTGTTGTATGACACAAGAATCTCTTAAAGAATTTTTGCCATTAATTGAACAATGATTATTGGACCCAAAGACTATTGTAAATTTAAAGTAAAGACTTTTTATGGACACACTGATGAGGTAAGCATTTTGTTTTCACTACTCTAATATTTTTGCTGTTAATTTTAAGCCTATCTTTTATCTTTTACATGTTTGTTATTGGATTGTGGCCATGCTGGGGCACTGCTTTCTAGGGTTTTACTTGAAAAAATCGACCCCTGTACTTGTATTTTTAAAAGTTTGGTATTTATTCTATCAGTCTCTTTTATTGACTCGAAATGCTAAGTTATGGGGGCATAAACAAACCAACACCAGTTGTCAAGTGGTAATGGACAGACACAAACATACACACACACACACACTCAACAGGCTTCTTTCAGTTTCTATCTACCAAATCCACTGACAAGACTTTGGTTGATTCAGAGCTAGAAGATACTTGCCCAAGATATATTATGTATATATACATATATTTAAGTGCGTGCATGTGTGTGTGTGTGTGTGTGCACGTGTGCATGTATGTGTGTTTGTGCATGTGTGTGTGTGTGTGTGTGTATATATATATAAACTTATAAATGACGAAAGAAACAGTATAGTGAAATTTATTTAACTATAAGAAAATTCAAATATCACAACAAGTTGTTTCATATCTTAAAGCTTGTAAAGATAGTCTATTTTATAATATTTAATAACTAGAAAAGCACTCAGAGAGCACAGACCTCCGCCAAAGCAGCTCATTTCCACCCATATACACGCATGCTGAATATCGCCCAATTTCCCAAACCAATGCCGGCAAAAACATAACAGAGATACTATTTTATCCTCTTCTCATACTTATCTTGACCATCATCATCATCAACACTATCTGTGCTTTCACCACAATCATTGTCAAAACTACGATCACCACAATCAGTTTCTTTACACAGTTGAAAATCCATTACCTGATAGTCATGGGACTGAGATTGTTGCAGATTTTTGATTTTTCTAATTTCGGATTGCTTTATTAAAACCAGGTCTAAACACAATAGCTTATAGACATACTCTGAATGTAGTTCTATATAAATTTTTGATAATTTTTTTTATACTTAAGACCATCAGAAATGTTAAGATATCAGCCTCTACCCACGTTGTCATGCTTTGATTAAAAGGTTACAGCATAGATTAGATTACTTAGATAAGTTTCAGTCAAAGTTGACTCAGGCTATGTCTAATTTAATAGCACCACCTGGAAGAGATACACAGTCAGCTCTGGGGAACCATAGCCCGTTCAAGCAGAGGGTTATTGTTTTCAGAGACATATCTAGGTGTGGGTGGCTTATCTGATATTTGTTGGGGGTAATCATCTATGGATCATTTGAATGCTGTGAAGTCACTTTCCTCCTTTATGTGTGTCTGGCACGATGTTGAAGCGAGCAGGGTCAATTGAGGTGAAATAGTTCTGTCATAGTGTTGTGATATGACACAAACATTTCTGTAGTGAACGGATGGCATGGGGTCCAAGCCTTGGACGAATTTTAAAGATGGGCAATGTTGATGGAATATTTTCCACATCATACAGATAATATAGAGCTCACAGCGGCGGTGGAGGGAGCAAAGCCTGAGCTTTTTGAGTCGATCCCAGTAGTCAAGGCTTGTCATGCCATCCTCCGCAGACCTCCGACAAGCAGCTCATTTTAAGATAGATACATGAGTAAAATTACTAATAGAGAAAAGAAAATAAACTTTTGAAACAGCAACGCCACCATAGGTTACGTGGAAAGGATGAACGTGAATTCAAGGGAGATAATCAAAGAACGTAACATTGTAATACTTCATGTAAAGTAAATATAACAAATGAAAAATCCTTCAAGAATCCATAAAAATTCCTGGATCACTACCAAAATTTCAACATCTGTTTCTTGTGTCATTACCAACTTTTCTTGCAAGTTTCATCAAATACCTTTCACAACTTTTTGAGTTATTTTGCACACAGACGAACAAACCAATGCCGATGAAAACATAACCTCCTTCCTTGGCGAAGGTAATAAATAAATTATCTACATATCTGCACTAATGCAAAAAAATCCCTTAAAACAATGCAGAAATTAAGCTACAGCTTCAGGTGAAAGAAAAATCTTACTAAAGTCTCAACATAATATTTCAAGAACACAAAGTCAATATTTAAATAGGACATTAAAAGTTATGGAAGACAGTAATAATAAAATAATCCTTTCTACTGTAGGCATAGGCCTGAAATTTGGGGGAAGGGATTAAGTTAATTACATCACCCCCAATACTCAACTGGTACTTATTTAATCGAGCCCAAAAGGATGAAAGGCAAAGTCAACCTCAGCGGAATTTGAACTCAAAATGTAACAACAGGCAAAATACTGCTAAGCATTTTGCCTGGCATGCTAACGATTCTGCCAGCTTGCTGCCTTAAATTAATTTAAAATAATAAGATGATTGTCTAACAAATGGAATGGAATTTTATAACTTTATACACTCCTTATCGTTTTCTCTTGTATTGTACTATATATTCTATATGTTTTGTGGAATGATTGCTTAAGGAGCTTATTTTATGAGTGTTGCTGGATTACTTGGTGTGTGTGTGTGTGTGTGTGTGTGTGTGTGTGTGTATGAGTGTTGCTGGATTACTTGGTGTGTGTGTGTGTGTGTGATGTGTGTGTGTCATTATTCAGTTTATTTCAAGATTTCTTGCCAATAGAGAAAGAACTGGTTTCTAACCTAGATTCAAGGTTCCTTCATTGGAATTTCAACATCAACAACAGGGTATTTTGTTTGTATATATGTATGTATGTACAGATTTGTATGTTTTATGTATGTATTCTCATGCATATAGTTACATATCTAGACATGTTGATATATGTTTAAATTATAAACTTCTGGAAAGTTTTACAAATTTTTACCGTTCCAATGATGGATTGGATCTGTAGTCCTTGAATTAGCTTTCTTCTTTCTGGTTTTGAGAAGCCTAATTTCTCAAGATTTGTATTTAGGCAGTGTGTTACATATCCCAGGGCACCAATAATTACAGGTATAAACCTGAACTTGTAATCAGGATAGAGTAACTGCAGATTTCTCCATAGTTCAGCATAGGTGTTCTCTTTTCCACTCTTCATCAGTTTTATGTTAACATCTGCTGGGCAGCTAATTCCCACATCTGTGCACAGTTTCTCTATCCCAAATCATTATATCAGGTCTGTTGTGCTTACATTTTATTGAGCTCTTCACTAGTACATTCCACCAGTATTCCTTTTTATTATGAGTGGCTATGGCTTCTACCATACAGTGGGCTCTTATTTCTTTGTACTCAGGATTATCCTTCTGACAGATTTCATTATAGAGTGTCCTAGCTACGTGTGTATGTATATATGTATGTATTTATGTATGTATATTATAACATCATGATATTTTCTGCAATTCAGGTGAATTGCGTTGCTTTCTCCCCAGACTTTAAACTCATAGTAACTGGATCTGATGATAAAATTGTCAGAATATTCAACACAACAACCTGTGAATTACTCTACGAGGTAGAAGGACACCAAGGTAATAATTCTATATGTTGATTTTGTGTTCATAAAGGTACATTAGTGATGAAAAAGGAGTTGATTTAGCTGTTGTTGCCAGATGCATATTCTTTCTAATTAACGCACAAGTTTTATCTTTATATACACTATATGTAACATATGGTATAATTATAAACCGGGCAAATTTTAGCTATTTCTACCATGAACAACCTTAATCTATTTTTGAACCTTATTGGGTTCTCATCAGAAGCATCTACATCATTCTGAAACAAGCAACCAAACTGTTTATATACTCAACAAATACAGCATTTACTCTATGAAGGAGTCCCTAATTTGCATACCGAAAGTGTTTAACACTCTATAAATACTAGCGGCCTGGTTTAACACTCTATAAATACCAGCTGTTGAGTGGATAAGCTACTAACAAGCAAAAAATTTCAACTCCAAATAAACAAGTAATGGTTAGCATCACCATACTACTACTACTACTACTACTACTACTACTACCACCACCACTACCACTACTACTACACCTGATTTCAAATTTTGGCACAAGGCCAGCAATTTTGAAGGGAGAGAAGAATTGATTACATTGATCCCAGTGCTTAACTAGTGCTTGTTTTGGACCCTGAAAGAAATGAAACACAAAGTTGATCTTGATGGAATTTGAACTCAGAGTCAGAAGAAATGCGATTAAGTATAATGTCAATGCTCCCACGATTCTGCTAGCTCACTGCCTAAACAATAGTAATAAAATCTGTAAAGTAGATAAATCCTTGTGTCATGAGGAAGAATGAATACTGCCATTTCAAAAAGAGACTCAAGAGCAACTGAGGTAAAAAATTGGACCTGGTGTTTGACTACTCTTTTACTCTTTTACTTGTTTCAGTCATTTGACTGCGGCCATGCTGGAGCACCGCCTTTAGTCGAGCAAATCGACCTCAGGACTTATTCTTTGTAAGCCTAGTACTTATTCTATCGGTCTCTTTTTGCCGAACCGCATTGGTTGTCAAGCGATGTTGGGGGGACAAACACAGACACACAAACACACACATATATATATACATATATACGACGGGCTTCTTTCAGTTTCCATCTACCAAATCCACTCACAAGGCTTTGGTCGGCTCAAGGCTATAGTAGAAGACACTTGCCCAAGGTTCCATGCAGTGGGACTGAACCCAGAACCATGTGGTTGGTAAGCAAGTTACTTACCACACAGCTACTCCTGCGCCTACTAGTTCAGGAATGTTGAATTCAGTTTCATTGCAGGTTTACTGTTGTGTATTTGAACAGCACACTAAAGTATCATGTATAGTATGTCCTGAGTAAGATATTAAGATTGAATTACATCCAACTCCCGCTTGGGAGTTTAGATGTCGTGGGGAGTATGGAGTTACCCCATAGTAACCACAACTCCAAGGTGCTCTGGTTCAGAGTGGCAGTACCTGCCAAGAGCCCTGGTTATGGGCCAATAGTGGAAGATGTTCCTGTGGTTAAAATATAGAGGACTTGGAGAAGAGTTAGCCCCTTCACATGTGTCACACACGTCCACTGGTTGGTGAATATGCTCTGGTGTCACACAAATCAGTCCCACTGCCTAAGAGTTAAATAAGACCCTAAGCTTCAAGAGTAAGCTTAGGAGAACAGCAAATAAACCAGCAGAAGGTAATAGGAAATCACCATTGTGTCTTTCCCCCAACTAAAATCATGAATCTTCAGATTTTAGCATGAGAGGTCCTTGATTGCTGACATTTGTAGCCATGATGGTATGTGAAGAGAGACATCATAATCTAATAAAAACTAGAGTTAAATATGAGTCCTTTGTAAAGTTTAGATACACAAGAATTTATGGGGTAAAAGCTGCTTCAGTCCACCAGAAGTATTCTACTTTATGATGCCTAAATTGCGAGGAGTAAAAGCTCCTTAGGAGCTTAAACAACACAAATCATATTGCCAAATTCATTCACTAATTTCTCGTTTTTTTCAAACAGTGCTTATCTATAGTAATATATTTCAATTCTGTCACTCCTAACTTACTCTAGTTTATGGAGTGAAATAATTCTAGAGGATTGAAGCAGGAATTTATGCAGGTTTTATTTTTTACCTCATAAATTTTGTGTATGTCATGTGTCATTAAATGTCTTCTTACAAAACAGGTGTGGTGTGCTGGAGTTACGACAACTTTAACAATGTTAAATGGTTGGGCGACGTTCCCTTACTTAAATCAGAATTTTGTAAATCAGTACCCCAGATGTTGCCTTTCAAACCAAATATTGATAGAATGATAAGAAAGAAATGAATGAATAAACAAACAATATCATACATTTATAGCTGGAAGTTTGTTTAATTTAAAGGCGAATATTACTTCCGTAAAGTAAGCAAATATTGTAACTGTTGTAATTATATTTCTTTAGGTGCAATTCGATGTGTGGCGGTGTCACCAGACAATAAATTTATAGCCAGTGGATCGTATGATAAAGCCATTCAATTATGGAGAATAAGTGATGCAAATTTTTATAACAAACTTTTAGGTAAGAAAGTATTTTGGAAATTTTGAACAAATACATGTGTAAATCAATGGGTAATTTGCTTACTATCATCACAATTAGAAACTGAAAGGATTGATAAATTGTATACTAGAATCAGTAGCCATTCATGTAATTTTCCATGTCTGCATTCCCATAATTTTGATTCATCAGGATCTTCCAAATGGAAATGCCGGTACCATACGTTTGCTGACAATGACTGTCACTGCATCCAACAGTCTGCCTTCACCCAAAACTTACAACTCATATGGGAAAGGATGTTGCCAGGAATTAAGGTAACTGAAATACTTGACTCAAGCAGTTGCCTTTCTTATATCAGTGTCTAAACCATCAGTACTTCATTCTTGTTGACACTGGAATGGGGGCGAGCATCTTACCATTTGCTCTGGTATCCAGTATCAAGAAACTGATTTCTGATATTACACTAGGCAGCTAACTATTCTCAGTATAGCACTACTTCTGTCAAGATAACTAACAGAGGATATCAGCTTGAATCCAACATTTTAACTAAGTCGACTCATCTGCTGAGTTGTAAATGAATCCACACTAGTGCTAACCATTCTCCAGCAAATAGCATGATCAAACGTCTTCCTCAACAGCTGAAGTCAGCTCTGAAGGTATATTCTGATAACAGGTAATGGCTTTAGAATCTCTTTTTTGTTCTATTGAGTATATGCTCAATTAAAGAGAGGATTTGATGTACATGAATCAAGCTACTTTACAATAATACTTTCATATTATCTAGTTGTGTGTGCTTCATTTCAGTATTTTCCAACTCCAGCAAAATTATTCACATCATCTGCAAGCCTACATTTCTAGTCTACCATCTACTATCATGGACAATCGCCACCCATGAACTGGCTGGCATCCACTAGTAATTTACATGTTTTTGTCTGAAAAGATTCAATTCTCTGCATTAAGAGGTAACAGCTCAATGAATATAGGATTACTATATAAAATCGATCAGCATGTTACAGGAGAGAATTGCAAGATGGATCCTTCAAGCCAAACCAACTGGCAGAGACCAAGGAGGAAATGAATGGATAATATCCATTGTCTCAATCATACTTGGGAATCCAGCCAGAAAGTATAACGATGGTTGCTTCTGATAGGACACTATGGAGAAGGTACCCTCACAACTGTCCAATTAGTAATAAATGGAGAAGATGGATTGAAGTGTTGTCTGAATTGAGTCCATCTTCTTTGAAGTATTTCATCAGACTCCTAAGTAATTCATTCTTGATGTACATAAAAAAAAAAAAATGAAATCTGTCAGTCATAGATCAACTGAAGTAGGCTCATTTTGAGTAAAATATGACACCTAAATCAGTATCTCACCAGGTCAGTTTAACACCATCAATACATCCTTCTATTACAGTTTCTATTTCTACACCTGTTTTCTAAAACAACTCTTAGATTTCATATGCACTGATTAGTTGTAAATGTTGGTGAGTGAAGTAATTCTTCTAGGTTTTAAGTGTATGTTTAGAATTTTAGGCTTTTGAACTTTTGAATGTCCTTAATAGAGTTTTTGAAGGAAGGAGTTAAAATCATAGTTCTGGTTGAAGGTGTATATTCTAGGTTTCTCATGTTCCTATTGTCTTTGTGTGGTTTTTAATGATTTAGTGATTATTTTCATGAAATGCTTGATAATGACTTTAATTGCTATGGAAGAATATATTGTTTGATTTTTGTTGTTATTCATGCATTCTCCAAATTGGAATACACAACTAAACATGACTTCTCTATTTTTTGTAACTCTTAACTTTTTTTTTTCGATTACATGTCTTAAACAAAGAAGATGGCAACACTGCCAAAGAAAAATTTAGTTTAGGGTTTACATGAAGAAGAGAAATGATTGAAAAAAAATTGAATTTTCAAATTGTTTTTTCTACACAGCTATAATTTCCATTGTTTAAAACACAAAAAAGCTGAAAATGATTGATTTTCTAAATAGATTAAAAGCAAAAGGATCATCATCATTGTCATCGCTGCCACCACCACCATCAGCTGTTGGTTTGTTTACATTCCTGTAATCTAGCAGTTTGGCTAAAGAAGCCAATAGAATAAGAACTGGGGTTGATTTGTTTGACTCAACCCTTCAGAGTAGTGCTCCAGCATGACCAGAGTCCAGTGAATGAAACAAATAAACGAAAGATATAATACTTTATACATTTCATACAATTTATATTTTTAAATTTCAAAATATGACAAGTAAAATATTTTAAAATTTCAACTGCAGGCCATACCAAAAGTGTTGAAGTGGTGATATATTCTCCAGATTCAAATCTGCTATGTTCTGGTTCATGGGACAGATTAGCAATTGTTTGGAATTTAGAGGTAAGCCTAAAAATTCACGTTACATACAAAGGTTTGTTTTGTTGTGTGGGTATATGCATGTGGTGTGTGTGGGTGTGTGTATGTGTGTGCATATGTGCATGTGAGGGGGTGTTCCACCTTTGGTCATGAATGACCATGGGATTGCACCTAGCTTTTCTTATCATCAAGTCACATGACCCAGTTGTTAACCAAATTAGTTGCAGGTATTGGTTGGTTTTAGCTGTCCAATCGTATGTTTGCAATAGAGTTTGTTCCCAACGAGGGAAAAAGCATTTTTACCTGTAGAGCCTACCCATGGTTATAAAAATACAAGTTTCTCCCATTCTTAGTCTTTGAACCAGAGTGTGTGTGTGTGTATATGGTCATGTGTTTCCTTCTGATGGAAACACATGACCATATACACACACACACACATGCATACTCACAAAGACACATATGGAGACATACATGCATACATAACAGACACACGTATATAATCACATAAACCCATACACACTCAAACATGCACACATAAGGAGACAGAGGTACACACACACACATGAATATGCAGAATACATACATATGTGCATACACAAGCACACATGCACAAAAACAGATAAAAGAGAATGCAGCTCCAATAATGGACAGAGTCAACATCCATTGACAAGGTTGAAAAAGCAATGAAATTTTTGGAAGAAAATGTATAATAAACGAATGGAAATCGAACCGGTGTGTGTATTAGATAATATGGCATTAAGACAATGATTCTCCCCATACACAACAAAATTTGTTTCAACATACGAATTTACGTAAAGAATCTTGCAAACCAGATTAAAAAAAAAAAAAAAGAAGACGAAGTAGAAAAGAGGTAATTTCAAGAATAAATCGTCCTGGAAATTAAATTCATGGGAGGTAACTCTTGATAATTGCAACATATAGCGCTAATGCTGGCTAAAATAAATTAAAATGAAAGAATTTTTAAGTGCTATTTTCTTTTTTACATGTGCTAGTGAAAACAAAAACGAACAAATATAAATAGTCGATACAATTTGTAAAATAGCATAATTCGTGTGTTGTAAGGCAGTAGCATAGCTAGAGGAAGGAGTGAAACAGTTCTCTGCCCTGGGCGACTCTTTTATGAAGATAGCACTTTTGGATCTCCTGTAAAAGCTTGAATAAGCTTGCTTGTGGTCCTGGCAGACTCAAAGGCTGCAAAGTAGGCACACTCTAGTTAAGTCACTGCTGTAAGATAAAGGGAGTTAATCAAATGTGAGCACCATTAATTGAGAAGTTAACTTCATTAACTGTTAATCCATTAATCAAAAAGTTAACTTTGATAACCGTTAATCAGTTAATTATTTCCTAATGTAATGGAAGTTATCGATAAACTGTTAACGTTAATTTTTATTAAAGAAAAAAAATTTTTTTAAATCAGTTTTTGCTCTAAAACCACATAAAAACACCTTTAAAAAGTGCCAAAACTATAAAAATCCATTAACTTCAATTGAATTGAAGTCAATGGTAGTTAACTCAACTTGACTTCAGTTAAGTTAAATGTAACGGAAGTTAATTAGTCCTGATGACGATTTCCGAAGTTAACTTAAAAGTTAAATCGTTAACGAAAATGTTAACTTTGTTAATTAACGATTAACGGTGTGGTGCCCAGGTTTAGAGTTAACCATATAAACTATTGCTTTTTTGTGTAGTAAATTGTTAGTTTTTGGGAATGGAGCAAAGTAGTTAAAAAACGAAACTCAGTAAACCATGTCAAATTGGCACTAATCCAACACTGAGGAACAACAGATGGCATTTCCTTCTTAATAATGGCACAACTCTTAGTAACCTTTTTAGTGTTTCTGATCTGATTCTTTGATACTCTTAATATTAAAGCAAGTTATAAATATTCAACAACCTAGTCCTCAAATCATAGATGAAATTTGGAAGACAAAAGGATGAACACAACTCTATTTTTTTCTCTACATTACTATCTTTTAATGTATAGAAACATAACTATTATAAAATTAAAGAAGTGATTTTAAATTCTCAATCGCAGAATAATGCTAATAATGTAGCCTGAACAGGATAAACTACCCCTATTTTGCAGAAAAAAGTGTAGGTGGCTAGCTGTGGACACGAACTCACATCCCCGTGTTATAAATCAGCTCACTTATTTTAACCTTTTGTCTTTTTCAGTTATGCCAAGCAATAATTCTGTTAACTGGACACAATGGACTGGTACAATCAGCTGCATTTTCAGCCACAACAAAATGGATAGTAAGTTGCATCTCTCTGCATATATATTTTATTTTTGATGCTTAGCCCCTGGTCAGTTCTGACTGATTAGTTCTATGATCAAAAGTATACCAACAGAACTACCTCATCCTCTCAAACTTGCATTTTTAGGTCTATATTATCCCTTCATATTCAAGAAAGCAGAGTTATTTGAGAGAGATTTAATTGATATTTCAAGTAAGTGTCCACATTCATTTGTCTCTCTCTCTGTCTCTTGCACATACTATTAATAATGATTGTACTTTGACTTATTAGTATGCTTGTTTACATGGAGAAGCAATGGCCCATAGGATCGCGGTTTCGATTCCAAGACCGGGCGTTGTGAGTGTTTATTGAGTGAAAACACCTAAAGCTCCACGAGGCTCCGGCACGGGGATGGTGGCGAACCCTGCTGTACTCTTTCACCACAACTTTCTCTCACTCTTACTTCCTGTTTCTGTTGTGCCTGTAATTCAAAGGGTCAGCCTTGTCACACTGTGTCACGCTGAATATTCCCGAGAACTGCGTTAAGAGTACACGTGTCTGTGGAGTGCTCAGCCACTTGCACGTTAATTTCACGAGCGGGCTGTTCCGTTGATCGGATCAACTGGAACCCTTGACGTAAGCGACGCAGTGCCAACACACACATGCTTGTTAACACAATTCAGATAAAAATACTTCAATGCTACTTTGGCATGTGATCCACACTTTAAAGGGAGACTACTTTAGCTTACTTTTCAATTTCTAAAACCCTTAAGAGTTTGGTTAAAGATTTTTACAATGGTGACCATGTCGTCATTGTGGTGGAGAAATGATGAAGAGATGAGAAAAAAACGATGAAATTTTGCCAACTTCTTGCTGCAAAGCTCATGGCTGTCAAACTTGTGTCATCTATGTGCTTATTTTAATTGTAATATTGTTTATTCTTGGCTTATTATTATTATTTACTAAGACATAAATGAAACATGGTTTTATTATTATTAAAATAGTAAGAATTTTGAAAAATACATTTACAATGCTAAGTATGTACAAAAGAATTTTTAAAAATTTGAAAAGCAATTTGATAATAAAGATGAAACATAAATTTGAATAATTTTATTCATGAATTGAGCATGCATCTGCTAGAAATGCAAGAGCATCTTAAAGGTTTTTAGAAATTTAAAACTAAACTAAAAAGTAGCCTAAAGTAATCACCCTTTAAATTGTAGATCACACACCAAAGTAGCCCCAGTACTTCTTTGTTTTAAAATACACACAGTTTATTATTGTTACATCAGTCACAACTAATCATTAACTGACTGATAATCTACTGATTGGAAAATTAGTAAATTTTATCCCCCCTTTTTGTCACTGTACTGTCCAGACAAAGTGATTTATCTATCACTGTTAATAGTTTCCATGAAAGGTACAGTTCACTGTGTACAGAACAGAAGTGACTACTGTTTTATTATCTCCTATTCTTGAATTCTTCCTTTGGCTTGAATAAGGATCAACTAAGCTACTCCAATGTATTTTTACTTGAATCAATACATGGGGATGAAACTTCTATGTAGTGAGAAATTATGACAATATCTATTGTGTGCATGTAAATATATATTATCATGTACTGAAATCATTCTCATATTCTGTGCATAACAGATTGTTTATGAGGTTAGAGTGCATCTTATTTGTATATTCGGCCTGTATAGAACTAAGGAGGCTTGACTAATATCATGATAGTTTGGTTCTTAATCATGTGATTTCATTAACTTTGGTTTTAATCTACAACCATTTCTGTAGAAGATTAACTTGGTATTTTTTTTAATACTTCTTTGAATCATTAGACCGCAGCCATACTGGAGCACTGCCTTGAAGAATTTTTTATTGAATGAATTGACCCCAGTACTTCTTCTATTGGTCTCTTTTGCTGAAGTTCTAAGGCCTACAATTGTAGGCCTCATTAAAAATGTTAATAAATTAATTTATATCCATTAAATCTCTCCATTTTCTTACTTAATGATATTTGATATGTATATTATACCTATTTTTATACTGAAGGTATATTTCTCAACAATATGATATATTAAACCAGTGTGACTTGGATGAAACCATCTCCATAAGAGGTTTATATGTCCTCAAAGTGACACCAACACCAGTTGTCAAGAATTGGTGGGTGACAAAGACACACATATGTCTATATATATATATATAATACAAAGAATATATATACATGTATACACACATATATGTACATACTTACATCTACATGTGTATATACATGCATATCAGGGTACAGGACGTTAGAACAATAAACTACAGACAACGGAACGAACACATAGGAAAACGGAAAGCCCCTTGGAATATCCCTTCATCAGCTGTCTCTATTCTATCCAGACGTTTCGAATATATATATATATATTGTGATCTATTTCTAGCACATTAAATGTCCACGTTATATATAAAACTATACTTTAATCCCCTGAGATCACAGATATTGTTTCTGAATCTCTTTGATTCTTTAAATGTGCTAGCTTCCTGGTAATAAATCGATATTAATTAATATATGATTTTTTACCCTATGTTTTAATCTGATTAACCATAACCAAGTTCTCAAACTGGATATATGCGACGCAGTAAATATTTTCTGCAGACATATTCCCGGAATTAGCGTGCCAAAACAAGGACTTTTGAATTTTACCATTAAGCTGTAATTAAGAGAACCACATACACGTTCACCTATGACTGTGGGAAACTTTGTATAGGGTTCTGAGAATTATGGTTACATTACGGATCAGGCTGAAGAGAAACAGACATTCGGTAAGATTGTTAATTTCGAAACTAGTTCCTGTTTTAATAATGATTTTTTCGGTAATTTTAAATGTCTTGCCCGCTTACACTTTGGTATTCCGCTGAATTTCGTTTTGAGAACAATTTAGGTCTTAGTAGACACAAGATGTGATCTATTTCTAGCACATTAAATGTCCACGTTATATATAAAACTATATATATATATATATACACAGGACCGCTTGACTGGCCTTTGTACCGGTGGCACGTAAAAGCACCCACTACACTCTCGGAGTGGTTGGTGTTAGGAAGGGCATCCAGCCGTAGAAACTCTGCCAAATAAGATTGGAGCCTGGTGTAGCCATCTGGTTCACCAGTCCTCAGTCAAATCGTCCAACCCATGCTAGCATGGAAAGCGGACGTTAAACGATGATGATGATACACACACATACACATATATCCTTTACTCATTTCAGTCGTTAGACTGTGGCCATGCTAGGGTACCACCTTGAGGAATTTATTTTTTTCTTTAAGCCTGGTATTTATTCTACTGGTCTCTTTTGCTGAAGTTGTGGGGATGAAACACACCAACACCAGTTGTCAAGCAGTGGTGGTGGGCAAACATAGACACAAATATATATATATCAAATATTATTAAGTAAGGAAGTGGAGATTTAATGGATATAAATGAATTTATTAACATTTTTAATAAGGGCTACAATTGTTTCAATTCACTCTCAATACAAATTACAAAATAAGTTTGCATTTTGAATATTTAGAGTAAAATATCTTCAGGGCCAATAACAT
Organism: Octopus bimaculoides; assembly: GCF_046866305.1. Lineage (NCBI taxonomy): Eukaryota > Metazoa > Mollusca > Cephalopoda > Octopoda > Octopodidae > Octopus > Octopus bimaculoides. The sequence goes on from NC_142928.1 coordinate 162,643,876, forward strand.
TAAGGAAACTACATGTTGATTAATTGATATTCTTCAACAGACTAAGTAGATGAAAATACGTTTAATTTGTGTGTGTGTGTTAATAATTTTATGTATATAATATATATATTTTTATAGTTAAATAAAATTATTAATACACACAAAAAAATTAAACGTATTTTCATCTACTTAGTCTGTTGGAGAATCTCAATTGATCAACATGTAGTTTCCTTAATGTCTATTGGCCCTGAAGATATTTTACTCTAAATATTCAAAATGCAAACTTATTTTATTCTATAGGTTTGTAATTTGTAGAGTGTGAATTGAAACAATTGTAGGCCTTATTAAAAATGTTAATAAATTCATTTATACCCATTAAATCTCTCCATTTTCTTACTTAATGATATTTGATATTTATGATATACCAATTTTTATATTGAAGATATATTTCTCAACAATATGACTTGTCACATCCAAGTCACAACAAGTGTGACTTGGATGAAACCATCTCTATAAGAGGTTTATGTATCCTCGAAGTGACTATATATATATATATATACAATGGGCTTCTTTCACTTTCGGTCTCACAAGGCTTTGGTTGGCTTAAGGCTATAGTAGAAGACACTTGTCCAAGGTGCCACGCAGTGGGATTGAGTCTGGAACCATATGGTTAGGAAGCAAGCTTCTTACCACACAGCCATGCCTGCACTTACAGGCCTTTGTTTGTACACACATAATTGTTTTATCTTGTTTTCTTAAGAATTACAAAAGATGTAAATGATTAAATTCCTTATAATTTTTTGCTTTGTTAAATCTGCATTAAAGGCAACTGGATCTTGGGATTTTTGCATTCGAATTTGGAATTTGGATGAAGAATCTTCTAAAGAGAATGCATCTAATATGAACCAATTGTCAAAATCTGATTTGAAGAAAAAGAAGAATCTGAAAGCTGATGTATTCCCATTAAAACCCAAACCAAATCATCTTCTTCAGAAGCACAAAGGAAATGTTCATACTGTGGCATTCTCTGGAAATGATGTCCTGGTAAAGATATTCAATGTAAAATCACTCAAACAGTATAAAAGTAGATTGAAATAAGAACAATTTATACATTTCTGATGACAATAGTACAAATAAAATACAGAAGTAATTTCTTTTCTTTACTGTCAGAGCATGGTGGAAAAAGGAAGTATAAAACCATGACTTGGGGTTTGTCCTTATACTAGTAACATCTTTGAATGCTTCCAACAGAATGGACTCCAGTAAAAAGGCACCCAGGGGCTAGAGTTAATCCATTAGCATTCAGATTACTCTGTCAAATGTAATGCCTTTTATTCACATTGTTTAAAACTAATCAGGCATTATCTCCTAGCTTCAAGATTTTGATGATATAATTATTTTTAAAATGACATTGTAGGGTAGGTGTGAGAGGCCAGATCTGGCCGATTTGAACATAAAACAGGTGGAATATTTTAGCCAGGTGTGGCTGGTTGAAATACTAAATGGTTAAATCTGAAAATACTTTAGGTCTGTTCTCCTCAGTCCTCCCAATTAAACCACACAACACTTTGGTTAACTAAGTGGGATCAACTCTAGAAAAAACTACGTTAGTGAAGCAAACTTCTTATCTAGGAATTCTAATTTTGGCACAAGGCCAGCAATTTTAAGGGAAGGGGCGTGCTTATTACATCAACCCCAGTACTTGACTGTTACTTTATTGTATTGACTTTGAAAGAATGAAAGGCAAAGTTGACCTTGGCAGAAAATCTAAAGAGCCAGAAGAAATGCTACTAAGCTTTTTGTCTGTGGTCACAATTTTGCTGGCTCGTTGCCATAACTTGGTATGCATAATAAATGAATGACAATAACCTTGATGACAAATTGTAATTTTTTCCTTAATAAATCTATGCTTAGTATGGGTTATATATTTCCTAAGAAAGTTGATTTCTTCCTCATATTGGATAAACTGTCTCCATCATATATCCTCCGAACATACTTTTAGATTAAGTAAATTAACCAATTATGCTTGTCTGGATCAGTGGTTCTCAACTGGGATCCATATAAGATTTTGTTGTTAAAAATTATGTGCAATAAATTGGTTATACTTCTACAATACACAAAATATTTTAAGAATTTTAAAAATTACAATTCCTAATATTTAATTATAAAAATATAATTGGACTTTTTAAACCACTGAATAGCTATGGAGGTCCAGTTAATTAAAATATGAATCAGAGGCATCCATAGGCAAAAAAATTATTGAGAACCACTGGTCTAGATTATCAGGCTTGTAGTATGGACACACAGTCTTAGTTTAAATTCTCTGTGATTCTGATTCACTTTGCTTACAAAATATATACCGGTTGTTTAACATAAGGTCAGGCTCTGATGAAGCAAAGACATTCCACTTTTTTTTTCAGATATACTGTGTCTGGGACTACACTATCTAATGTATCTTTTTTTGTAAAGATATTTGAGAGATTTAACTGTTATTTTAGCAGGTCTAGAGACTTCTTTGTTGTTTAACCTTAAGGTGGCCTTGATCAAGCTATGACTATCTTTTTCGTTTTTCAGGAATAACATAAATGTACCCAGGACAATATTATTCAATTTGTCCTTTTTAAAGAGGTCTCAATTTTAGGAAAATTTGGTATGGTTAATTAGAGCTCCCTTCATTATCTCAAATATTTACCAGTGAAAAAACAAAAAGCACACTAAATATAATGCCCCCGTGACAATTCAATGTCCTTAATTCTCTCATTTCTCATTGTGAAGGCAAGTGGTTCCTGGGACAAAACAGTATGCTTGTGGGATCCTCTGAAGGGTCAGCTACTACACTGTCTTCAAGGACATGATGGCTGGGTACAAGTTGTAGCATTTTCTCATGATAATCTCTATGTGGCAAGTGCATGTGAAGATGACACCATACGAATTTGGGTTGTTGAAAATGGGAAATGCTGCAAGGTTCTTGCGGTGAGTCCATTAACCAGTTTACAGCAGTGCACCATCACACATTTTTCTTTTTTTCTATGCTATCCGTAAATAGAACAGGTCAGTAATGGATTTCAAACTCATCCGTTTCTGAAACTATTAAACATTTTCTGATCTGACTAAATCTCACTATTTTTTGGTATCTGTTGTAACTTTCCATTCATTATAATGGATGATACATCATTTTCACAAATCTTGTTGGGTAAATAGTTATTGTTTATCCATGTTGGTATGAGTTAGACAAAACTTATTGATGCAGATTTTCTACAGCTGCTCCTGTCACTAATCCTCACTATGGTTGTGTGGCTACAAAGTTCACTTTGCAGCCACATTGTTCCATGCTCAAACCCTCTGTATGACACCTTACGAGTTTTGTCTTTAACCAACCAATGCCTTGAGTGGAACAGGTAAAACCCTTTGGCCTTTTGTGTATAGATAGTTCGGGTAAATCCCAGCTGTCTCTTCTGTGAAGCATATCTGCTTATTCCTTACATGTCTATATAACATGTAAATCTTTGATATTTACATAATTCCAGGTGGTAAACATGACAATTTCCTAAATTCACCTTCCATCAAGAAGCTTCAATCTTTTCTCTGTAAAATTTATTGATGTGGAGATATGATTAAATAACACACAAGTATATTAACATATTCAATTGCTCTTTTTTGCAGGCTAAAACAGAAACAGTACAGCTGTGTGTTTTCACTCCACATGGTACTCTTTTAACATCAGGAACTAACAGTGCAACAGGTTCCTTCCACACACATTAAAGCAAAATAAAATTGTACAAAACATAAAATTACTTGTTCCTTATTGTTTCAGTCCACCACTCACACCCAACAAAAATCTCAAACTACAGGAAAATTCCCCTCTAGATCAATCGATACCCCACCACTTATTTTATATTTCTTGTGCCTATCTAGAAAATAACTGCAAGAGGTCAAAATTTATAAAATAGATTATATAACACTATTTAAATAGATGTTAATTACACCTCCACACCAAAATCTGTGACCATGCGTTAATGTTATTTATTTCTATATGAAGTAATCAAAGTTTGAAACTGAACATTAAGTATGAAGAAAATTTGTCCAGACACCATTTGCATTAATTCATTTCACAGCTGCACACCCAATTAAATGGGAGAATGGTTTGACTAGGCAAGAAAACAGTTGAGTTGAACAAATGCAATGAAGAACCTCATTTTTACAATTTTGGTACTTCTCACATCAATTTAAGGAAAGGACGAAAATACAAAAGAACATTTTTTCCATTTCAATTTATTTTAAAAGAATACATTTACTTCTTCTTGGCCACACCAACAGTCCTACCACGACGACCAGTTGTTTTAGTGTGCTGACCTCGGACACGCAAACTAAAAACAGAAAAGAAAAGTTTGTTACATAATCAAGACCACATTGTGATGTTCCAACAAGTAACTTCAAAACATCTGCATGAGAATTCTGACATTTCATAAATAAAAAGAAATCCACACTAGTCATTATTATTGCAGTATTAAGTTCATGTACTTCTTTTTGTGATGCCTGACCACTCAATATAGTTCAAACCATGCTAGATGTATGTCTCTAGAGAGGAAACACCCAAAACCTTGTTAATCAAACAAACCAGGGGCATGAGATTCTATTCTTGCTTTCAGAACAAAATGATTTTTTTTCACCCCATTTAAGCAATGATTCTAAATTCCCCAATATAAAAAAAATGGATACAACTACCATGGCAAGCAGACTAACAATATTTAACAGATTTCTTCAAAATATCTGATTAAGTTCACTTATAGATAAGTCATCCATGTCAGCTAAACATATGCTATTTAGCAGTTGTATGCTGTCAACTTAATGTGACAGTCCCCTGAAGGGAATAATACTACACTACTGCATAAATCTGAGAGATTTAGAAATGTATTATTTCATCATCATCATTTAACGTCCGCTTTCCATGCTAGCATGGGTTGGACGATTTGACTGGGGACTGATGAACCAGATGGCTACACTAGACTCCAATCTGATCTGGCAGAGTTTCTACAGCTAGATGCCCTTCCTAACGCCAACCACTCTGAGAGTGTAGTGGGTGTTTTTTATGTGCCACCAGCACGAGGGCCAGCCCGGCAGTACTGGCAACGGCCACGCTCAAATGGTGTTTTTTTTATGTGCCACATGCACAGGAGTCAGTCCAATGTTTTGTTCACATGCCACCGGCACAAGTGCCAGTAAGGCAAAGCTGAAAATGATCACGCTGCTCTGGCAGTGATCCCGCTCGGATGGTGCTGCTAGCGCTCCACTAGCATGGGTGCCAGTCACTTTTACAGAACCAGACTCCCCCAACACCCAATCTTAGCAACTACTTAGCATATCAGCAACATGCTATCTTAAAACATTTTCAATTAAAAATATACTGACCCCCAGAAATGACGTAGACCACGATGTGCTCTGATCTTTTTTAACCTCTCCAAATCTTCACGCAACTTGTTGTCAAGAGCATTTGCCATAATTTGGCTGTATTTTCCATCTTTGATGTCCTTCTGTCTGTTAAGGAACCAGTCTGGAATTTTGTACTGACGAGGGTTTGACATGACTGTTAAAACTCTATCAACCTGAAAAAAAAAAAAAAAAAAGCAGCATTATTAACACAACTCTGAAATAGAATAGTTGACATCAAAGTATAATTATGGAAAGGGCATTATCCCCTCATGAACAGTTGTCAAATTCAATTTAGATGCAGGCAACTACACTGTAATGAAGTCAAATTACAAATTATCAAAAACTAAATCTTTGGTTCATGAATAACAGGATACAAAATGAAATTTACATTTTAAATTATGAATTATATATACAAGGTTCCTTGGTATAAGCTTTCTTTATCTCTCCTTTTTAGCTTGCCTAAGATTTGTACTGCTTTCACCCCACTCATCAATCATATAAATGTTTATTGTTGAAAACCTGGTCACATGGAGGCTCTGAATGTCATCAACATTTAACATCCATGTTCCGATGGATCTTTTCACCCACCAGCACTATTGAGGTTGGTTTATGTCAGTGGATAAGGGGAAGGAGACACAATGCATGTTCGTGTAGGGGAGCTACATAGCCACTCCAATTTTCTGGAAAAGGGTGAGAAGGGGAAAACATAAAATTCTTCATAGGAAAATAACAAAGAAAAAACTGGAATTCTTACCTCCTCTTCTGTCATTTCACCAGCACGTTTATTTAAATCAATATTGGCCTTTTTACAAACTACATTGGCAAATCGTCGTCCAATTCCCTAAACAAAACAAATATATATATATATATATATATAGCATAACAAAATTTATTAGAATTGAACGAACATTAAGCATCAAATCCAAAAGCGTTTTAGAGAGATGAAAGCAGCAAAAATTAAGTGAAGTGGCTGCAAATTTCAAGCCTTACAAAACTCACCTTAATGGCAGTAATAGCAAACATCGACTTCCTACGACCGTCGATGTTCGTATTCATAATACGCAGAATATGCTGAAACTTCTCTGGGATTACGAGCGACTGAAAGTAAAAAGAAAACGTGTAAATTTAATAATAGAGACGGTTGGATAAGTAGTATCCAATTCTTTAGTTTGGTAAATTCGTAGCTTAAATCATTCCTTCTCATGTGGGATTTTAGAGACGCCGTTTTGGATTGCTTGTGTATGCGATTTATTACAAGCGTTCGCATGAATAGTTTAACCATGTAACGGAAGACTATATTAACAAATCATATCTTGATTAAAAACAATATGCAACACAAGACAAAATGTACGTGGGGAGCATTTTCATAACTGATAAATTGTAAAAAAAAAAAGAAGATAGTAACCCATTTATATTGATCTATCAGAGGAGGGTGCTTCACACGACCTAAACAAAATTAATCGCGCTATTGGATTTTGTTCAATTCCAGATCACAGTCAATCAATAAAGGTGTTACAACGATTCCCTTTTTATTTCCCATACGAGGGAAATTCAGATGCTATTTTTAACAGATCGAGCGGTCCCCATAACCTCGAACTTCTTATTAATATGGCTTTCGTATACAAACAGAAACCATCATACAATTTTTTCTAAAGAATAAACAATACTTCAGATGTTTTAAAGAATATATTTAACAAGGGCAGTACTGTTTGATCCAATTTAGTTATTCCACCCGACTATTCATGTATGAACGACGAAACGAAACTCTGCATGTTGCTAAAAAGGGACCACGACCTCCGAATTTTATGTGGTTTAAACGAAGTATTGTACATATTTAATTTTACAATTTATATTGGATAATATTAATATGGCAGGTAAAAGACCTGCTGGAAACTCAAACTACACTGGACTAATCAAAGGTTTTCTTTTAAAAAAGCACTAGAGAATGGTGCGTGGCAGTAGAATTACTTTCTCAGTTTTAATCTCTGACAGATTGATGTTGAATTTGTACAAGCTTTGTGGGTGGAAGCTTGAAATAACAGGATATTAGTAACTTGAAAACCAGAAATTTCTAAATCAAACAATAATTGCACCACGTGAAGAAATTGTGCTCCAAATACTTTACAAATTAATCTAATGCAATATTTCAGCTGTACGAAAACACCAGTTTTCTTTTAGTCAAAGAAATAAATTTTAGAGATTATAATTTCGATAAAAGGAAATATAAGCAATATACAATACAGTGAAGTAGATATATTTATCCAAAAATGGTACATTTTCGTTTGAAAATAAATTTATGGTAGACACATGATGGCTGGGACACAAATGTAAGGCGGTAATATTTTAAGTAATACTCAGTAATAAATAAACAATTGTTACCATAATATTGAATCTTGCACAAAATGGATATCAAATAGTAAATACGATGTTTTTCTTAAAGATGAATTCACTAAATTATTAAGATTATAAAGGATAAAAGCAGAGATATATCGTAACACCAACTTACCATGGTTGCAGTTTACCGGAAAAGGAAGTTTGATTGTTCACGTGACTTAAAGATGGATACCACAGCAGAAGACACGAATGGAGAAGAGGTGGGACAATAATTCTGTTTTGAAATATATGACTGCATTGCTTTATTGTGTTAAGTAGGATAAATTATATGTCCGTTATCGACATCTGTAAATTCTTGCAACTGAAATGTCTAAACACGTAGTCGTACGTAATGTGAATGTACATATAATGTTTTAATAATGATAATAATAAAAGAGTCTGTCAATTTGTTTGTCTTGCAATGTTAACTGGCGATAGCATTGGATGTAAATACTTATAAGTCATTTTAATTTTATTAATTGAAAATGATGCAATCAAAAAATCCCTAAATTGTTTATGTATTGTTATCGTTTCAGTTAAAGACATACACTTTCATTTAATTGAAAGCGTGTCATACAAATGCTATGTTCTGAACTATAGTTTAAGATATTAAAATCAAGCGTTCGGGTATCTCATCACTTTTTTTTTATAGAGTAGAGTTTGTTTTAAGGAAAAATTAGTTGCTTTTTCTCATTGGCCCAGAAAGCCCTGTTTTTAAAAGCAAGGGGTTGGCTCTTTGTTTACGCAACAAACAGTTCTGATTGTATTATTAACAACACTGGTACGTTAAAAAAAACGTCTTTCACTTCCGATCCAAGACAAAATCGTTACCGCAGCTCGCGTTATCCATTACAACCACTTTCCACATAGCTTTCATTATAAAATGTGAAAAAGAAATAATTGCATATAGAGCAGTGGTTCCTCACCTGGAAGTACCTGCAAACCCATGGGGGGGGGGGGGGTGAGGAGATGGCATTTCAGGATTGTATGACAAAGAGGGAGAGTATATACTTTATTAAAATTGCTTTTCAGAATAAAATTATTTGCTGAATCTTCAAAGTAACTTTATTTTATTGAACACTCACCGAAATTTATTATTATTATTTTTTTTATATGTTTATAGAGAAAAATACATTTAATTCTTTAGAGATTACGACTGAGAGCCATGTCCTTGTTCCATTCGCCAACGGCATACTTATGTGAATCTGGTTTTAGTTCTCGTTTCCTAATTAAACAAAACCTAGGAATTGTTTGATCGGCAGCCAGACTTACGGGTCGTAAACAGGAAAAAAATTCCATGTTTTGATTAAAGTCACTAAATAAGTCATTGAATTTAATGTTAATTTAATATGGGATTGATGTAGTTAGCAAGATTCTTGACATGAACTCGTGCGTTGGAACAGATTTTGTTGTATCTTGCGAGGGTCATTATGTCCAGAATAAACACACGCACTGTTTCTATTTCACTTCTTGTATTATTATTATTATTGAGTGAAAGAACAGTGCATACCATCAAAGTGACATTGGGGTGAAATATACCAGTATACCCATATTGATAAGGATACACCAGGCACATGCATCACAACTATATGTGCGCGACATAGTGATCTCATATCAAAATAAACAGCGCATGACCTTACAGGTGGGGGCAATTAGAATTTTCTTCAGGTTGAGAAGCCCATCCTACTCAAAAGATCTCTGAATAAGGGTTGTTCAAGGATGTTGAACAAAACACCCATATTTCCAAAGGTGAATTATCCAAACCTCAAAAAATTCCTCTCAACACATGGCTATGATACTCTCCCACTACTTCTGCTTGTGATCAGAGATGCACATATCGTCAGCCACTAAGGGACTTGCTCAGCTGGTTAAGATCAAGCAACTGACAAGCAAATCTGTGGTATTGAGCACATTATTATTATTATTATTATTATTATTATTATTATTATTATTTACTTTTAATCTGCATATTTGTTACAATCACTCACCAAGACACACCCAGCATCCTAGGGTGAGTGAAGGATAAGAAATGTTGCAGTATGACTGAAAGCTTGGGCAGGGTAGGTGGCAGGGGCAGTAGTGAAATATCTTTACAACACATACATTTAAATTGATAGGGTTTTTCTAAGGATAAGGGCAGTAATTGTCAGCACAATCTTTTAGATTTCTCTGAGACATGGTTCTCCTGGGATATTATCTAGACGTTTCTGACACCTCTTTCTTATACCAAGGGTTCCCACAATAACAGGAACAGTTCTTGCTTTAAGAGGCCACATCTTTTGTAGTTCAATTTCCATGTCCTCATATTTACTTAATTTGTCCAATTCCTATACAGATATATTTTTATCAGTGGGAACACTTACATCTATTAGTCTACAAGTATTTTCTTCTCTGTCCTTAATGACTATGTCTGGTTGATTAATTCTGATCAAGCAGACCTATGATCAAAGGCACTCTAGCTATGATCATCATGTTTTAGTTGTATCCTATTTTAACACCTTAAAAAAAAGTGGTTTTAAAATACTTTTATTATTGAATATGTTGTTAACAATTGTTCATTAACACTATTTCTTCTGTTTATCGTTCATTAGCCTAGTGTGTTTGTATGTACCATTCCTTAGCATCACCACTACCATATAGTATATCCTGCAACAAATACCAAGAATAGGCTGTTGTTCAATATTCTCATCTTATCTGCATGAATCCATGTGGAGAAATATGTCTGGCTCTAGTGAACACACTTTTGGTTGTCCTATTTCTCCTGTAAAGGAACTGAGCATCATTTGTATTTTGAGACATAAAAATAGAAAGTTTGCTGGAATGGATTGTAAACAAAATAGAATTTTATTTACAATCTTTCCAGCAAGCCTTCTAACAATGTTTATTTTAAAATTTGCTCCTAAGTTTTTCCCCAGAACTGTCACCATCTAGTAGCACCATGTATATTTTCTTGCTTATCTGTGATTTGATCTACATTTATGCATGCTGATACATAGTGGAGCTTGTAAACTACAAAGTTATAGCTACAATCCTAAGTAGGTTAATGATTTCGATGAATAAAAGAAAAATTTGAAGATGAAGTAGAAATATATGTAGATCAGATTTGAGAGAACGTTAGATTTCGTAAGTTAGATGATGAATGTTTGGAATATATAGGCTGAATTTGTTGCGAAGCTGGAGAAGAAAAAAAACCTGATGCTGAATTGATAATGATTTTCATAAAAATAACACTGATGCAATTGAGTACAAAATAAATCTACTGTCTTTAACGAAGCTTTTCTAAGATATATTTTTATTCCATAGGGTCTTGGAAATTTTGATGTGGTCCCCAATCTTGGAGTTTTAGACCTTACTTCAGAAGATTTCCTCCTGGATGAAGTTGATTGTAAGTCTCTCTCTCTATATTGTTGTGTATTTATTTTCAAAGATTAATATATTATATCTTTGGATTTTGAAATTTTTGAAATTTTTAATTGATTATTTTCAAAACATGCATGCTGATGATGAACATTGCATTCATTTTTCCCTAGAAATTAATAATAAAGAAGTAAGAAGTTTTTAAAGTTATATAATTTTAGCCAATTGAAAGCCTCCATTGCTGACATATTTTAAGTTGCAACTGTTATCTTGGAGATGAGCACAAACAAAGATGAAACCCTTATGTGGTTTCTCAACCTGCAAAAAAAAAATGTTGCAGCCAAATCTTCCTTAAACTACAAAATAACATCTGAAAAAACAAAATAAGCTGGAATTGGTTTGAATGCTATTGATCACAGATATACTTCATCAAAAATTGTATTTTTTTAGCCATTCATAATTAGAGTACCAATCCATCATAATATCGACCTAAATTCATACTGACTCTAAATATGGTTTTTATATGTAATCATGAACACATTGTATGTATTAATGACAAACATATTCAGCATATTATATATATTATATATAAAATCATATGAATGATATTTAAAACTTATGCTACTCTTTTCTGTTTTACTTTTTGTATAATTTGTGTTTTCAATTTTAATGAATTTTTATTCAAATATTTTAATATTTGTTACTTTCTAGTTCATATACAACAAAATCTGGAAGATGATATTGTAAAAGAAGCTTTGAAAACTGTGAGTAAATTCTGAAATTAATTTAAGAACCCTTCCATATTTCTTATTGTTGTTTCTATGTTGGACATCCCTAATCAGCTTTGTTTGAATACAACTTTTGTACAGAGATAAGTCAGGGCCATGTAGGGAAGAAAAATTCTAATTAATAATACTTATGTGGTGAATTTTAATTTGATCATGACAAAGTATGGATTTTGGTCTTATTAGACTGCCACTGCAAAGCGTAACTTACTTCATCCTCATCAAGATTAAACATTAGAGAATCATTATATTATGGAGATGTATTTGCATGACAAGTGTTTTGATATGGGAATCGTGTGCTGAAAGTAAAATGATTGCAGTGTGGAAGACACATATTAACCATTCGGAAACATACAAAGACTGTTAACTTCACTTAAACCTTTATTGTGTGTGTGTGTAATAATAATAATAATAATCATCATCATCATTGTTTAACGTCCACTCTTCACACTGGCATGGGTTGGATAATTTGACATGGAGCTGACTAGCAGGGAACTGTCTGGACTCCAGCTGTCTGTTCTGGCATGGTGTCCATGACTGGATGCCTTTCCTAATGCCAACCACGAGTATGCTGGGTGCTTTTCACATGCCACTGGCATTGGTACATTTATGCAGCACTGGCATGGGTGCTTTTTATGTGGCACTGGCATTTGAAAGGACAAGCTTGAATTAGTGGAAGATGGCAATTTTACTTAGCTTGATGTGTCTTATCAAGTATAGCAAATTGCCTCTCCTGGTCCCTTGTCAATTCCTCGGTGATGCCCAGCGTCCAAAGATCCTTTCTTACCACTTCGTTCCACATCTTCCTGGGTCTACCCCTTCCACAGGTACCCTCCGCAATTAGAGTTCAGCACTTCTTTATGTAGCTGCACTCATCCATATGCATCACATGACTAAACCAGCATAGTCTTCCCTCTTGGTGTAATATGGTGTCAAAAATTATTGTCACTCCAAACTGCGAACTGGTCACTGTGACAGTGTAACATTATCAGTGACCAGGTTGCTGTTTAGAGTGAAGACAGTTTTGAAACCATATTACAAACAGTAAATGTTTAAGTGATGTTAACAGTTTTTATGTGTTTCTGAACGACCAGTATGTGTCTTCTATGCTGAATCAATATATTCATTTCAAATTTTGGCACAAGGCCAACAATTTCAGGGGAGGGGATATTACATTGACCCTAGTGCTCAACTGGTACTTATTTTATTGACCCCCGAAAGGATGAAAGGTAAAGTCAACCTTGGGCAGAATTTAAACTCGGAATGTAGAGACAGATGAAATACCACTACACATTTTGCCTGGCACAGTAATGATTCTACCTTTCACTGCCTTGCTGATGTACTGTAATGTACATGAGTAAGCATCAAAAACAATAATGTTTGAGAGAAATTATGATAATATGCATAAAAATAACAGTCAGGTTAGTGCTATCATTTAAAATTTTGATTTCAAATTTTGGCACAAGGCCAGCAATTTTGGGGAGGGGGTAAGTTGATTACATTGATTTCAGTACTCGGCTGGTATTTATTTTATTGACCCTGAAAGGATGAAAGGCAAAGTTGACCTTGTCAGAATTTGCTATCATTTTTAACATAGTGAGGAAAAGAATTTTAATTAAAATTACTTACAAGATGAGAAGAAAGTGTTAAATCAACGATGAAGGTATCTGACTGAATGCTGAGGAACACTCTGAAAGTTCTACATGCTGAGGATACATATATTAATCAGTATGTTAATTTTAGTCAAATTTTAGTAATACTCTTCTTGTTACCTGTAGCTACCTCATTGATTGTCTACTATTTTAGATTCTCATTTTAAACACAGGAGAGAGTATATTGTAGAAGGTTTGATTGCTTAAATTTCTATTGATTTTGAAGTAGTCTGCATAAACATCAAGCAATGTATTTTGTATATAGTTGAGATAAATGTCATCTAGTGGAGAATGGTGATTGAATGGTGTTCATTGCCTCTTGTACTTGATGGTTGCTATAATGGTAATGAAAACAATGAGGAAAGTACCACAAACATTGAAAACTATAGATGATGTTTCATTAAACTACTGTATATAATACAATACTGTACACAATATCTCATACACATTGCTGATCAATGTGAGAAGGATGTAAGTGGCTGAATGACATATTAATTTGTTTTAATGTTTTAGTCAAGTTGGAAGCCAGTGACCTTATGACCCTTTACAGACCTTCCTCCCTCCCACCATACAGGTGGAAGAGAGGAGGGTCTCCTCAGATTGGAGACATGCTTATAACAGAGTGGACTTTTTTAAAGGTACTCAAGATGCCAGGTGGTGGTGTTGAACCAGATGACAGCTTAGGTCTATCCCTTAAGCAGGTCACAGTGAGATTTGAACTCAGAAGACAAAGATGAGAGAGATATCACAACATTCCCTACTATGTATATATATATATAGCTGTCAACACACTGCCTAGTAGGTATCCCATGTATTAGCACTGATTTTGATTATTTAACTTACAGAGGGAAGAGCAGTTTTCATGACCTTTTTCAGTGCTTTCAAGACTGAAGGAATTTATTATCCTTGTGGATTAATGCTTGCAACAGAGTGGTCTTCATTAGAGGTGCCCAAGGGCTAGGTGATGGTAGATGATGGATCCAGTCTACCAACCAAGAAAAATGAACATTTCATTTATTGAGCTTCAACCAAATGTTAATAGCAAGGCCTTCTTTGATATGAGTCTATGATGGAGGACACCTGCCCATAGTTCTATGCAGAGATTGAACCCAAAACCACATAACTCTGAAGTGAATTTCTTAACCACACAGCCATATCTGTCCTTATGGATGTCTGCACCCCCCCCCCCAAAACCCCAGGCATCTTAGTACCAGTAGATTTACTCCTTTGTTTCAGTTATTAATTGTGCATAAAAACAGTATTTTATTTTTATCTTATAGGGTGTTGATCTCAGACAATATTCCAAGCAAATAGAGAAAGAATTATTAGAGGTTGAAAATGCTTCTATACAGGGATGTATCCTTTTCATGATATTGTATGTTTTATTTACATGATTTTCATTCTAAACTGTTTTGTCAATGTTTAGACATAATAATGATGTTTGCTTGATATAATGATTTGGATATGTTGGCTGTATATTTTTTCTTACATTTTTACTTCCATTTAGATTAGGCAGCTTGGAAAAAAAATTAAACATTTGCTTTAATGGATAAAATAAATTTTTTGGCTCTACATCTAGGTGTCTATTGTATTACCAGACATTTCAGAATGGCACCTGTTGTTAAACCAAAGCAAGAAGTTATACATGCTCTGGTTAAGTGCACAATACAATGATTGTAGTAAAATTTGATTTCAAGAGCATAGGATTTGTATCTTATCAAAATGTAAACGGTTCCTCTGTCATGAATTGAACTGAAGCTGCTTAAATGAAACCTAAAATCCCAACTCTTTGAGAAGCTGATACATTTATGGTTAGATTTCTTTCTGTTGCCAGCCATGAAATGAAAGAAAGAAGAGGATATTTTGGTAATTTGGACACAACTTAGTCACTCTATTCACTTAACTAACGATAACTATCTTGAAAAGAGAAAGGAGTGTCTATGTATAGTTAGGTTGACATTGAGATGAAAATCGACATTTATATTTGCTTGTGCATTTCAGCAATCTGCCAGTTTCAAAATGCATAAAGCATAAAGTTTTATACCATTTGAAATATGTAAAATATACTTATCAGACACCGTTTTATGGTGTAAGTTCTTTAATATTTATTATTTTTTTAAATAAAAATAGATATCAAATGAATTTTATTCTTCATTTAATATTATTGAAGGTATTTATTATTTTCTGAGAACTTTAGAGTCTTGAGTCTACCAAATGGCAAGTTGTGGTATTTATAATCCTCTAAGCAAATTAGTGAAGTTTGATAGATTAAAATAGTTCTAATGATAATTCAAAACCATGTTGCAGAATCAATTTTTTTGTGACGTTTGCCCTTAACTGCATTTAAAGATATTAAAGAGAGCCAAAATATTGCCAGTCTTCACAAACAGATAGCAGCATGTGATACCATCCTAGAGGTAATTTCTATAATTTCCACACATATATTATTGATGTTTATTTCTTCACTTTTTTTATTTCTTGTACTTTTGCCCACACTGTGTAGTTTTGTGGGGTAATGATAAATTTAGCCATGGGTGAATGGTACTCCTTTATTCCAATTGATATAGTATTCTTCAGTATTCGACAACACATGACATCACACTATAAATGCAACTAGTAGATGTTACTTATAGAGCCTGCATTGAGCAAATACATCGTCAGACAATCAAAACAGAAATAAAATCTGATTGTCTGATGATATGTTTACTCTATGCTGGCCCTACAAGTTTCATCAAGTAATTGCTTATCTATAGTGTGCCATCTTGTGTTGTTGAATACTAAAACATATAAAAATTGGCATAAAGGAGTGTCACATTCTATCCATGCTCTTTTCTCTTGTATACAACAGGGTGTACAAATGTGCTTTTCACACAGCTATAAGAGTTTGAACTCTTATTTCTAGTAATAATTCTGCTTCTAGCACCCACAGTCACAATCAGTGATGACTAAATTTTTCCTATATGGCTTTGTATAGTGGCTAGCTGCTGACATTAATTTTTAGTATACACATTGACATCTTGCCAAATCAGCCATAAATTTATATGGTAAATATATATATCGACAGAGGAATTTAGCTGTTCCATCAAAGCAATGGAGTCCTAATTACTGGATGAAAATATAGTCCTGTGATGTATCTTTGCTCATGGGGCAGTTATCTATCCTGTAAATGTATATAAATGTGCTTTTCGTGCAGCTATAAGAGTTTTAACTCTTATTTCTAGCAATAACTGTACTTTTAGCACCCACAGTTACAATTAGTGTTGACTGAATTTTTCCTATATGGCTTTGTATTGTGGCTAGCTACTTACATTAATTTATATATATATATATATATAGGCTTGGTGATCAAGAGAGAAACAGAAAAGTTTCGGTGGTAGATGGGTTGTTTGGTGTCTGTTTTCCATATCTGAAAGACTGTTTGATTATTTATATTTACAACACAGAAAAGAGAGAAGACAAAACAGAGAAAAATAATTTCACTGGTTTATGAATCTTTAACTATTTCAATTGCAGAGGATGGAACAAATGTTAAATGGTTTCCAGGCTGATTTAAGTAGTATCAGTAATGAAATTCAAACATTACAAGAACAGTCGATTGCCATGAACATCAAACTCAAGAATAGACAGGTTAGTACCAATATTAGATTTCGATTTCCTTTTATTCATTTATAGTTATCAGTAACAACCGCAGCAATCTGAATTCCTTGGGTGCTGATTGGTGAATCAAAGTTTTGGCAGTTTTGCCTTGTCACCAGTGCAGTTCTGTCCTTCTACCAAACACATGTTATGCTGAATGACTCAATGACCTATTTGTAAATAGATGTGATGTGTGGGTGCAGTCTGTTACAAGAAGCTGTGCAACACTGAAAACAAGTGTTTCGTTAATTTGAAGTATTGAGTAAACATTGTCCAATCAATGAAATGTGCAGTAGATTTGTGTGTTTCTTTCTAAGTGCGGGATGTCTCTCAGACATTTGCTGCTGTATAAGCTGGGGTAAGATTCTACATATCTTACCTGCTATGAGGAGACATATTACAGAAGTAGGAAACATACTAAATGATCAGCCAATACATTTCCTATTTTGACTTTAGTGAAACCTGAAGTTAGTAAATTTATTAAAGAATTATTCAAGTATAATGAGTGTTGGATGTTATAAAATAAAATATTTACACTTGGTTTACAGCCTCATTTTCCTTTATAAATCTGAGGCCTTGTATTATATGTATAATAATTTGATAATGCAATGTTGTAACGTGGTTTTAATCATATTCATATATTTAGCATCATGATCTTCATTTTACATATGCTTTTCTATAATGGTATGGGTTGGATGGGTCATTAGGGTTCAGGTAAGTTTTTATTTTTATCATTGTTTGTTAAGTTTCATACTTGGTATGGTTTCTACTGCTGGATGGCCTTCTTATTACCAACTACTTTACTGAGTGAACTGGATGCATTTTATTATGGCACCAACACTAGAAAGGTGTCTTACCCAAGCAAAAGTAAAGAATCTGTTCTCTCTACATTGTCTCCATTTATTCATTCCTTTCTTTCCCACACAACTTGGTGTGTAGAAAGGGGAATTTTTTTGCTAAATCACTGGTACTGTTGTGCATTACTATCTCTTATCACATAGGTAGCATGCTGTGAGAAAGGAGTTACAGAAGTGATAGGGTGGTAGAAGAGTAATAAATGAGAGACAGTGAGAGTATGATAGAGAGAATGATGGAGAGAGTAATGAAGGTCATAGTGAAACGAGAGAGAGAGAGAAAAGTATAAGACGAAGAGGAAGTGATAGGAACCTTTCTGAAGTTCTGTATGTAAATTCTTCATGCTACCTCAAACAATAATCCATTAAACATAACATTAATGTTTCAGGCTGTGCGGGGAGAACTGAGTCAGTTTGTTGACGAAATGGTAATTCCTGAGAGTATGGTGTCGTAAGTAACTTACATACAATACATACATTTTACTCAAAGGTCAGTTTTTCAATCAAGAGTTCACGAACTAATCAATCTTGATCACTGTCATAGAATCTCTTGCAAGTAATCAATTCTTATAAGATGTAGGAAGGTGATTTCTGTACCTTTGCATCTAAGATTATTCAGTTTCACTATTCTTACAGTGTCTTTTTGTTTTTTTTAACCTTTCAACATAATTGAAATCTGAATGTTATTTTTCTGTGAACAGACATATCGTGGATACCCCAGTGACTGAGCGAGAATTTATGGAACAACTGAATGAATTGAATCATAAAATAAATTTTGTCAAGGAACAGTCGTTTAAAGAGGCTCGCTCTTGCCAGGATGTCCGTGATATTCTTGAAAAACTCAAGACTAAGGTATATTACTAAACTAATTAAAAGCATCTGACATAGTTATTCATTTACATGTTGTGAATCATTGTTATCGTTTTAAAACTCGCAAGTTTCTATTTTATTAACTATAACATATCTTACATTGATACATTGAAGAAGGATATAGTTGATTGAATCAACCTTTGTAGCAGGTATTTATTTATTGGGTATCAGAACAAGAAAAAGCAAATTGTGTGATATTATTTGAACTCCAAATACTATAAGACAGTATTAAATATTATATTAGTGGCATTCCTCTGTGTCTGTCTCTGAATCACCTATTTTTAACTGTGACAAATACTAACTGTATTTATATTTCAACTATAACCATGTTGGGGGTGGGGTAATGTTTTGCAGGTACTCAATTTATCAGATTGTTTACCGGAGTTATGTCCCTTCCAAAGAATTATTCCTCCATCACTTCGAATTTAAATGCAACTAATGCAGCCTCTCTCTTTCTTTCTCTCTCTCTCTCTCTCTCTCACACACACACACAGAGGCTTCGTACAATTTCTGTCAACCCAGCTCCATATATACACAACAGTAATCAACCTACCCGATTATGATATAAGACACTTGTCCAAGATGTCATGCGTTAGGATCGAACCGAGCACTATGTGATTACGAAGCAAATTTCGTAAGTCATCTAAAGTTCTTTTATATTTTTAGGCTTTAAGCAAAATACGGGAATACCTTCTTCAGAAGATTTACTCATTTAGGAAACCGATGACAAATTACCAAGTACCCCAAAACACTATGCTTAAATTCAGGTCGGTTGCTACCTTTTCTTTCTGTTGCATTTTTTAATTTATTTTTTATTTGTGGAAGTGTATTTTGTAACGAATATAGATTTGATATTGAGATAAATGTGGAGAATGGCAACGTCATTTGCAAAAAGTGTAGAATGTAAAAAAAAACATCAATAAAATAATGTTTGGAATTTTTTTACTCCAAGGTATACTTAGGTAACTTACAAGTATTTAATTAGAAAAAACATTTAAAAAAAAAATCCAATTAATTTTCATATATTATGATGTATGATTCAGTCGTACCTTTGTAAGCATTAAGCCCCCCCCCCCCCCCCCCAAAGGAAAAATGATAACTTGAAAGCTTAGAAGTATCTAATTAGAAATGACATCAAAATATTGCAAGAGTAGAAATCTCAAAACAATGCTATTAGTAACCGATAATTCACTTTCGTTTTGGGATTTCAAGGAAAACATACTTCTCTTTTTTTTTTTTTTTTTTGCATTCCCCATTTATTGGAAATTGCACTACAATTCTCCACACTTGCTGACATTTATAATGTAGAAGCCCTGTGTTTAGTGGCTATGAAGTATATGTTAACACTCGCGGAGTTGTTTTGTTTCAATTCAGCGCTGATTGTATAGACCTATGATCAAAAAGCGTTCCAGTAATAACCATTTCGTATTTTATTCAGACACAATATATCTATAAATATCTTATTCAGTATGTCCTTTTAGTTTGAAGATATTAAAGGTGTGCTTAGAAAGAGATTTTACTGCTATTTCTAGCAGGTGCAATTACTACTCAAAAAATTATCTTGACCGGCGTACTAATTAGTAATTACGGAGTTGTGTCCCTTAATTATTTCTTTTTAGTGATATTTAGTGCCATACGCTTTAGCATAGCAAGGGAAGTCACTTAAATCACAGTTCACATTTATAACGGGGTTTGAAGACGAAGCAGTGTTGTTATTTACGCTCAACAAGTACGTGAGACAATATTGTATATGTATTAGTCTGTGTGAGTATATGTGTGTGTGTGTGTGTATATACATACTCTTTCACCTGTTTCAGTCATTTGACTGCGACCATGCTGGAGCACCGCCTTTAGTCGAACAAATCGACCCCAGGACTTATTCTTTGTAAGCCTAGTACTTATTCTATCGGTCTCTTTTGCCGAACCGCTAAGTTACGGGGACGTAAACACACCAGCATCGGTTGTCAAGCGATGTTGGGGGGACAAACACAGACACACGAACATGTACACACACATACATACATACATATATATATACGTATATACGACGGGCTTCTTTCAGTTTCTGTCTACCAAATCCACTCACAAGGCTTTGGTTGGCCCGAGGCTATAGTAGAAGACACTTGCCCGGAACCATGTGGATAGTAAGCAAGCTACTTACCACACAGCCACTCCTGCGCCTATCCAGTAAATCATAAATCCGAAATAGAAACACACTCTAAGTTATAGAGCAGTAGAGTATATAGATAAAGATAGATATGGCTGGTCTATTGGGTTACCCTGGTCTATAGTGTACTCTGCATTTCACGTCCATAAAGCATATAGCTTTACAGCATTTATTCAGACCCTAAAACCCGTTGGCCTTTGGCCTCTCTAGCCATAGGCTAATGGGTTTTAGGGTCTGAAGAAATGCTGTAAAGCTAAACACTTTATGAAGTGAAACCCAGGGTAATCCCAAAGACTGGCCATTTCTATCTTTATCTATCTATCTATATATATTGACTTCAAAGTTAATTTTGTTACCTTCATCAGAAAGCAAGTAAGGTGAAACTTCGAAGTTACTGTCAATTTATTTTCCTCTTAAAATCTAAATAAATATGATGTATTCTTTAAATATATTTAGTGATCCTTTCATTAATGTTTTACAATTATATATAATCTCATTTGGCAAATACTCTACTGAAAATTTATTTCAGTTGAACATTATAGGTATGTCTGTTTGTCTTGCTAGGTTCTTCAATGAATTCCTCATGAGCCATGAAAGACAAGTAGCCAAAGAAATTCGTGATGAATATGTGGACACTATGAGCAAAGTTTATTATTCTTATTTTAAAGGATACACAAGTCGACTCATGAAACTTCAGGTATTCCTTTATAGTTTATTATTTACATATTTAGCTAGCAAGATTTTTCAAAAATAATTATCTTAAATGAAGGGAACTATAAATTCAGCTAATTATTAGAAGTTTTAGCTGATGAATATGAAAAAAGAGAGAGCTCATTATTTCATATGAAGTGTATAAAGAAATTATATTTTGTACTAGCAGTTAATTTCCATTTTTTTTTCATATCACTAATTTCTCTGATAACTTTTAGAAGAATCTACTAGTAGATACAGTGAACCAGACTACAGCTGTAGAGAGTAAAACCAAGACTTTAACACTATTCTGCATCACTTCATCAAAATTGACTTTTTAAAGGTGCCTAATCTTTAAAGAGCATTATTTTCTGGCCTCAGTGGTTTAATAAACATTTAACCCTTTAGCATTTAAACTGGCCAAATATGTAATACTTGTAGCTTCAAGATTTTAATTATGCCATTCTAAAAATAAGCAATCATATCATTGAAATAATGATGATACAAGATAATACATGATTAATTTTTTAAAAAGTGTTTAAATAAATATTACATTTGATAAATCAATATGAATGCTAAAAGTTAAATAACAAAGACTA
Organism: Octopus bimaculoides; assembly: GCF_046866305.1. Classification (NCBI taxonomy): domain Eukaryota; kingdom Metazoa; phylum Mollusca; class Cephalopoda; order Octopoda; family Octopodidae; genus Octopus; species Octopus bimaculoides. The sequence goes on from NC_142928.1 coordinate 162,666,268, forward strand.
TAGATGATTATTGCATGTAATGACACTATTTATGATGGGTCATGTAACAGGCAGTTTGTAGTGAACATCACTTAGGTTTTCTTATCTAGTTTACCCTCTCTGCTAATCCACAAGTCATATGATACTTTCAAGGAGAGAACTTCATTAGTGATCTCACTTGTAGAAGATGGGGAGCAAAAATCATGGTTTAGACTATTTTTAGAATTTCATTTTCTTAGAAGGGATTTTGTGATCATAGAATTAGTACTTTATGACAGGTTAATATTTCAAACTGAATGTATTTGCTTACATTTCTTTTACAGTATGAAGAGCTTGCAGACAAAGATGACTTGATGGGAATTGAAGATACAGCAAAGAAAGATATCCTTAAATTTCAATATTTGTAAATTTTATATTCATACATTCATTCATTCATTCATTCATTCACCAGGGTGAATCTCTCCCTTGATTCTTGTTAACACCATCATCATCATCATCATCATCATCATCATCATCATTTAGCACCTGCCTTCCATGCTGGCATAGAGTAAATGGTTTGATTGGAACTGGCAAGTTGAAGAGCTACATCAAGTTCCAGTCTAATTTAGCATGGTTTCTACAGCTGGATGCCCTTCCTATCGCCAACCACTCCAAGAGTGTAATGGGAGTTTTTTATGTGTCACCAGCATGGGTGCCAGTCGTGTGACACTGGCATCAGCCATGACTATGATTTCACTTGGCTTGACGAGTCTTCTCAAGCACAGCATATCACCAAAGGTTTTGGTCACTAGTCATTGCCTCTTTAAGGCCCAACATTTGAAGATCATGCTTCACCACCACATTCCATGTCTTCCTGGGGTCACCTCTTCCACAGGTTCCCTTCACACTAAGAGATTGGCACTTCTTCACACAGCTGTCCTCATCTATACACATCACATGGTCATACTAGTGCAGTTGCCTCTCTTGCACACCACATCTGATGCCTCTTATGTCCAACTTTTCTCTCAAGATGCTCACACTGTCATACATGCACACTGACTTTGCACACCCAGTGAAGCATACTGGTTTCATTTCTTTCAAGTCTACGCATGTCCTCAGCAGTCACAGCCCATGTTTCACTGCTGTGTAGCATAACTGTTCACACACAAGTATCATACAATCTGCCTTTCACTTTGAGGGAGAGGTCTTTAGTTACCAACAGAAGTAGGAGCTCTCTGAATTTTCCCACCCTGTTCTTATGCTAGCAGCTACACTCTCAGAACATCTCCCTTCTGCTACTGACTTGGTCACCTAGATAATGGAAACTATCAACTATTTATTAATGCTGGCATTTGTTTCAAGTATTTTCTATACTCACCACTTTAAGGTTTTGTTGGTGAGCTGGGTTTTTTCGTCTTTTAGGTACCTAGGTGAAATTTAATTAAGAATGCAAAGAGTCAGAGTAAATATCACAGGGCATCTGATCCAACATTTTTGCAATTTGTCTATCCACCATTCTTGAGTAGTAATTTTTTTTTTATCAACCTTTAAAGGATGGAAGGTAAAGCTGACCCTCAGCAAGATTTGCAGAGTAATGACAAATATCACTAAGTGTTCTATCCAACACTCTAACAACTTTGCCAATTCACTGCCTTTTATGTTTTATATTGATTAATGTAATTAATTTAAGATGTACCATATTCGAAAGTAAGTCATTTCACATTGTCATGTCACTGAAATATATTTAAAAATGATTCCTTAATGTTCACAAGGTTTTTCTCTTCAAAGCCTTCTTTAAAGAACAGATCCACAGTGTTCACTGTAGGAGATAGAGGGGAAGTACTAACTACTCAGCTTGAAGCTCCTGTTATTGTCCCACATGCTGCTCAGAAAAATGAAACCCGGGTATGTCCCAGCTATAATTAATATCTCCTTACTTTGAATAGTTCTTGTTGACTATGGCTATCCTACAAAGATAACTGATTGAATGCTTAAAACTCTTGAGATATCTTGTGACAACTGAAAATGTTTTGGTTGCTTTTTCTCATGAGTTGTAGTGCATCTGAGCACTGTATACAGTAAGTTCATTCATTCATCAGGGTATTTGTCACTCCTAGAGGGATCCCTCTCTTGATTCTGGTTGACACCATCTATTAGGGTTTAAAGGGTTAAATGTAATGTGATTCCATTATAAAGACAATAAGGAGATTTACCTGCTATTGGTCAAACAATTGCATAAAAGTTCTTTCTGTTTATACTCTGTCAGAATTGGTAATTTATTTCCATTACACAGAGTTATGATTGTAGTCAAAGAGCTGAGGAACAGATTATTTGCTTTATTGAACCTACTTCAATTTAGATCCTATATATTATCTCTAACCCTTATACTTCAAATAAATAACATCATGGAGTTATTTCAGTTTACTTCACTCTTCACCCTCAAAAACTTTGATTTGTATTTTCATCATCATTAAGCATCCCTTTTTTTCATTCTGGCGTGGGTTGGGTGGTTCAATATAAACTGATGAGCCAGAAAGCTGCACCAAGCTCCAGTGTCCGTTCTGGCATAGTTTCTACTGATGGATGACATTCCTAGCAAGAACCACTTCACAGAGTGACAGAGTGTACTGGGTGCTTTTTTGTGGTACCTGCATTGGAGAAGCTGCCCACATACCCACAAAACTTCACCATGTACTAGTGAAGTCTGGTGAAGTTACCAAGACTCCTCAACTGAGTGGGGTATAGTATTGAGAGATATAAAAGTATGATACAAGGACAAGAGCTGGTGCCTTACTGAAGGGATGAATGATTTTCCTATCTGGAGAGAGAGAGAGAGAGAGAGAGAGAGACAGATGTGAGGTCAAAGTACAGGGTGAATATGAGAAAGAGAGAATAGGATAGAAAAATAGGAAAGGTGTACCTTCATTATTATTTGTTTTACAGTGTTTGTGTTTCTTGTCGAGAGAAATGTTTTATAACATATATATATATATTTTATAACATTTTTATTTTTCTCTCCATCTTCTCCTTTAGTATACATTTGAAAAGCTGTTTCGCAGTCAGCACTACACTTTGATGGATAATTGTTGTCGAGAATATTTGTTCATTGTGGACTTCTTCATGGTATCAGTTGGAAGTACAGCAGCTCAGGAACTTTTCAATAGCATCATGGGGAAAACACTATCAATGTTTTTGGTATGTAGCTAGTTTTCTATTTCTTGACTTCATTTCTACACATTCAACATTTTCTTTACCTACATCATCATCATCGTTTAACGTCTGCTTTCCATGCTAGCATGGGTTGGACGATTTGACTGAGGACTGGTGAACCAGATGGCTACACTAGGCTCCAATCTGATTTGGCAGTTTCTACAGCTGGATGCCTTTCCTAATGCCAACCACTCCGAGAGTGTAGTGGGTGCTTTTACGTGCCACCGGCACGAAGGCCAGTCAGGAGGTACTGGCAATGGCCACGCTCGAAATGGTGTATTTTACGTGCCACCTGCACAGGAGCCAGTCCATATATATGTACTAGTTACTTCACAAGCCAGCAAAGGTGCCTCTGTCTATTGTAATGGGTAAAGTGAAATTGTTATCTGCCCATCTATGAAAAAGGACATTGATACATTGGATAATATAGTTCTAGATAGATTATGTCTAACAAAGACAATCATCATTGCTGGAATAGTTTTAATCATTGGGCAACATTATCAGGTGTAACCTAGAGCTAAACAACAATATTGTTTAGGTATTTAGTTTTTATTTGTCCATTTCTACATGCGATACAATTTCAATGGAAATACTGCAAATTGTCTGCTAAGAGAGATTTAAGACTTTCCAAATAAAATAATTCTATTGAAATATAGAAGGAACTGAAATGGTATGATATGTCTAAATTATGTGCTTGAGAAAAGAATTTGCGCAAATCAGAAAAATATCTAGCTCCAAATTTGGCCTCTTATAACTGCCACTTCTGTCATTATTTTCACACCTGATTTTTCCATGCTTGCATGAGTTGGGCAGGTCCTTCCAAGCATAGTGTCATGTCATTTATGACATTCCTATGTCACCTCCTTTGTGTACACACACACACACACACACACACACATTCCTGCAGCCCAATGTCACTGTTCTCTCTCTCTCTCCTGTTCTCTCTCTCTCCTGTTCTCTCTCTCTCTCTCTCTCCCACTCACTACATTTCCCTTTCCCTCCCCTCTTCCCCTTTGCATTCATGTGAACTCCCTGCTTGTACCTACTGTCCAATTCTCTACCACTCCATTTACATTCACCTCCTTGTACCTTAAGAGTACACCCTAGATCATAGCCACCATTTCTCTCTCACTGGGGTAGCCATGCTTCTCCTCTACAGCAAGACATCTGTTTCTGTCCCTCTATCATAGTTTAATCTCTCATCACCTGACACAAAGCCACCCCTCTCAGTTGAGGGATCACGGTCTTGGAACTTACTCAGTCACCTCGCCAGTGCTGGTGCCACATCCAAAAGCACCTTGTAGAAACCATGCCAAAGCAGACAGTAAAACTTGGTACAGTCCTCTGGCTTGTCAGCTCCTGTCAAACTGTCCAACCCATGCTAGTGTGGAAGATGGATGTTAAATGATGATGATATATATACCAATGAATTAGCAACAAGTTCATCAAAAACAAATTCTCAATTTTATATTGCTTGATACCCACTAGATCCTGTGAAAACCACCCAACCCATGCCAGCGTAGAAAATAGACATTAAATGATGATGTGTGTGTGTGTATACACACATACATACAAATAGTCTCTTTCAATTCATTTATAAATACTCCTTTCTACTGGAGGTACAAGGTCTCAAATTTGTGGGGAGCAGGACTAGTCGATTACATTGACTCCAATGTTTCACTGGTACTTAATTTATCGACCCCGAAAGGATGAAAGGCAAAGTTGACCTCAGTGGAATTTGAACTCAGATCTGAGCGATGAGTGAAATACCACTAAGCATTTTGTCCAGCGTGCTAACGATTCTGCCAGCTCGCTGCCTTAATTCATTTATAAATATCTTTTCTTTAAAAATTTTTCTATTGAACTATTTCTTATTCTGAAAACAAAAAAAAAAAAAAAAAAATTTAAGTATGTTTTTATTTTCTTTGTTGATTTTCTAAAGTTTTCTCCTGTAGTTATTTATTTTATGCACAAAATTTAATGCAGTAGTTTTCAAACTTTGAAATGTTATTGGCTAAGTGATTTGTCACTATTGCTTGATTTACAGGAACAAGTCTATTATAGGCCTAAGAAAAAGGTAGGAGGCATGTAGGAGTAAATTTGTCATTATTGTCATTTGTTACCCCCAAGGCAGCCTCTAGTAAGCAAACTTGTCATGCAGGATGTTCTAGCTATGACTGTCTTGTATTTTTTGTTCTTGTAAACAAAGCATGGTGATATGTTAAGAAGTTCAGTTTACAACTTACATGGTTCTGGGTTTGATTCCACTATCCCTCATTTTGATAATATAGCTTTGGGTCAACCTAACCTAGTGAAATTTGATAAATGGAAACCATGTGCCAGCCTATTGGATTGTGTGTGTGTGTGTGTGTGTGTGTGTGTGTGACCTTTAATTTACAAGTAGGAGGAAAAGTATTAATACTTGATATGTATAATAATTGTCATTCATTTATCTGAAGTTGAAGCTTCCCTAAGTGAGTTTTGTAAAAAATGGAAACATGGAACTCAGAGTAGCAATGGAGGGAAACCCCATTTTCAAATAAATAAATGTATTTGCTGGCACAAGCATGTTGTTACAAAGTTCCTTTTGCAAGTACATACTTGGTTCCAAGTTTGATCCCATTGCATGATACCATGAACAAATGTCTTCTACTGCAACCTTGGATGAGCATTGCTGTGACTGAAATTTGGTTGGCTAACCACAGTTCAATGACTGAAACCAGTAAAAGAATTGAATATCTAGGATTAAATTATTTAAAGTGTTATGCAATAGCATAGAGGATCCCATTGACTTATTATCAGGGCTGGCCCTAGGGTTGCTGGCACCCTGGGCAAGCTGAACTTCAGTGTGTGCAAACTGATGGTTGTGGAAATTTCTTTGTCTTTGTCATGCCCTCCTTGGTGCCCCGGGTGACTGCCTGAATTGCTGGTACCTTGAGACGGTCCTGCTTATTACCATAATAGTAGTTGTTTAACTGCAGGTCAGCCTTGATTGAACAGAACTATGATCAGAGATCTTCCAGTCATGACTATCCTGTTCTTTCTTTGTCAGTCATGGTATCTATCTATATATATAAAGATGAGAATGTGTATCTGTCTGTGTGTGTGTGTGTGTGTGTGTCTGTCTGTGTGTCTGTCTGTGTGTGTCTGTCTGTGTGTGTGTCTGTGTGTGTGTGTGTGTGTGTGTGTGTCTGTGTGTGTGTGTGTCTGTGTGTGTGTGTGTGTCTGTGTGTGTGTGTCTGTGTTTGTGTGTGTCTGTCTGTGTGGGTGTCTGTCTGTGTGTGTGTCTGTCTGTGTGTGTGTGTGTGTGTCTGTCTGTCTGTGTGTGTGTGTCTGTCTGTGTGTGTGTGTGTCTGTGTGTGTGTCTGTGTGTGTGTGTGTGTCTGTGTGTGAGTGTGTCTGTGTGTGTGTCTGTGTGGGTGTCTGTCTGTGTGTGTGTCTGTCTGTGTGTGTGTCTGTGTGTGTTTCTGTCTGTGTGTGTCTCTGTCAGTGTGTGTGTCTGTCTGTCTGTGTGTGTCTCTGTCTGTGTGTCTGTCTGTGTGTCTGTCTGTCTGTGTGAATCCCTAAAACTCGAGAACTACACAACCGATTTCATTCAAATTTTACACATGCCTTACTTAGGGGCCAAACAAATTTCAAGTTCCTGCTTAATGCGAACCCAGAGCAATCTCTTATCTCCTCCACTATTGCAGTATTACGTGTCACTAGTGGAAAAATAACAACTCTCTATTGTAATGTCAGATAGTTTCACTATTAATACTGTAACTATTAAAGTGAAACTATTATTTCACATATATACATACATACATAGTCTGTCTCCCTAAAACTCGAGAACTACACAACTGATTTCATTCAAATTTTACACATGCCTTACCTAGGGTCCATGTAGTGTCATAGGCCCCAAAAATTTTCAACTTCCTGTCTAATGTGATCCACTATTTCAGTATTACATGTCAAAGTGGTACAATAACATTTCTGTATTGTAATGTCTGATACTTTCACTTTAATAGTTTCGCTATTAATACTGAAACTATTAAAGTGAAGCTATTATTTCACATACATACATATGTATATGTGTAGATGTATAGATATACATGTATATATATGTGTACATATATATGTATATATATAGATGTATCGTCTGACTGGCCTTCGTGCGGGTGACACGTAAAAGCACCTACTACACTCTCTGAGTGGTTGGCGTTAGGAAGGGCATCCAGCTGTAGAAACTCTGCCAAATTTAGATTGGAGCCTGGTGTTGCCATCCGGTTTCACCAGTCCTCAGTCAAATCGTCCAACCCATGCTAGCATGGAAAGTGGACGTTAAACGATGATGGTGATGATGATGATGTAATATGTACACATATATATATGCACATATATACATGCATATATTTATACGTATATATATGTACACATACATACATATATACATATACATATATACATACATGCATACATATATATATAGGTGCAGGTGTAGCTGTGTGGTAAGAAACTTGGTTCCAAAACACATCATCCTGGGTTCAGTCCCACTGTGTGGCAACTTGGCATGTGTCTTCTGTTATAGCTTCAGACCAACCAAAGCCTTGTGAGTGGATTTCATAGACAGAAACTGAAAGAAATCAATCGTATATATATATATATATATATATATATATATATATATATATATATATATATATATAAGAGTTAGTGAGACCACTTAATTTAGTCATTTTTCCTAAGCCAAGATGAATACAATTGTACTCTTGGAAGCTGTAGAGTCACCCGAGCATACAAAATGAGCGTTATTTATAATTCAATGGTACAACACTGTAAAAGTTTGCTTTGAGATATACTTAGATTATGATTTCTGCAATGTGGTGCATAAATTGCCAAGTAAAGGAGAGGCATCTTTGCCTCTACTGACTCAATTGCAATGTGTTATTTTGAGTAAAGTTATTTGGTTGCAGACCTCCTTTGAGTCTTTTTATTATGACTGGCTCAGAGATAGTCCCCAGACGGTAACATTGATTTCAAGGCCTTCCCAGATAAGTGACTGGTCATTCAAAGAGATTTATAAATTGCCAAGATCACTATGCCGATAGGTAACTGAACAGAATAAATTTGCAAACTCCAGAGGTGACACTTTCATTTCCCCTTAGCCCTCACATCACACAGTTGTTAATGTTTATTTGAGTTGGGTCATGCCCTTCCAATTACTATAGATCCATAATGCATCTTACGACTGAGGAATCCTACATTGGGGAGTTGTAATGACTAGGGTAGGGTAGCTGACTGCTTATTGTGATCATTCGTTTTTTGGTTTCCTGTAACTTTGCTCTCTTTTACAAACCCAGTGAACATTCATATATTTACGATTTCAAAGAAATTTGAACAATAGATATAAGACCCAAGTTAAAAAAAAAGATTCCCAACAATTCAACTTCTCTGGTTGACTTTAATTCCCACATTTCAGAGCTCCATTTTTCAGGAGCAAAAACCTTTGAATAAGTTTCATAAGATTTGGATTTTGGAATCTGGGCATAAAGATGAGTAGTATGGGATAAATATGTCATGATTAGAATTTTTGTTAGGGTGTGTAAAGAAGGAAAGAACCCTCATTAAAATTCTTAATCTGCAATTTTGATGAAATTCAAATCATAGCTATTCCAGTTCATTAGAGAAAATATAAAAGAAAAGTCTAATTCTTCAGTTCTATGTGACATGGTCAAAGCCTGGTATCTCTGCTAGTATTTAATATATCCTTCCTTTTTCTGAATCACTAAAGTTTGATATGAGGGAGATTTAGCTGCCATTTCTGTGAGATTGAGTATGTAGAGAATTCATCCCATTTCCAATAAAAACAACAAAAATTGAAAAGTACTGTCTTATGTTTTAAATTTTTTAATTGACTACTTTTTGTTAATTGTAGTTTTGAATTTATTTATTTATTTTCTCTTTCCAGAAACATATGGAAGTTTACACAAATGATTGCTTTGATTCTATTGCCATCTTTCTCTGCATCCATATCATTAATCGTTATCGTACCATCATGCTTAAACGCAATGTACCTGCTCTGGAGAGGTTGGTTTCATTTTTACTTTATTTGTTGTCACATTACACATTCAACAAGTTGTCTTGATTTTGTATCTTTCAACAGCACAACAACACAATCCTGAAAACAGTTTCTCATCTTGCAGTCAACAGCAACATGCAATTAATGATTTTAAAGTCATTACAAATGCTAGGACTCACAATCTCTAATGAGCTTATGGCAACCTAATATAACACTTAAAACTGCATCTCAAAAGCTGGTTTTCCAATGCAAGGCCAGGAAATTCTTCATCTTCATTTGATTTCTGGCCCTCTACAAAGCTCAAGTAAAACTCACAATGGACTCGTGCTTTTATATCTGAAATGTTACTGCTGTTACATATATACATCCTAACCTGCATCCAAAAAGTAGCTAGGAATTCTAATTATATCATGGTCTTCATATACCAGAAGTTTATTTCTTGCTTTTCAGCTCTTGGCAATAGAGTTTTTTTGTTTTATTGAATCAATTTACCCATGCAAGCATGACTAATTGGATATAAAGCTAGAAATATAGTGCTAATATATATTTTATCACATTCTTCTGGGTTAGTAAAATAACTAACTGTAATGTACTGGGAAAGTGTGGTAAAATTGATCTTGGTAGAGTTTGAACTTGGTATAACAAGTTACTGAACTAGTAACAGTAAAAATCTAGTCTAATATTACATTAAATTCTACCTCTCTTCAATAATTACGCCCCAGGATCTCCACTCTTAGTTATTATTAATTAATTGTTAAATGTGATATGATATCTGACAAGAAGAGGTGTAACATATTACTGGAATTAAAAACCGGATGAATAGAGAAGCTTGTCAAAGTAGATTTCCACGACTCAATGTTAAATGAAAATGTTTTGTGTTTAACTACTTAATACCTTGTATAATATTTCATCAACAACTATATCAAAGACATTCTATATCATCATCATAATCATGGTCTTTGTCATCATTCTTATTGAAGGTACTGGCAAACACTTCAGGACATAATGTGGCCAAGATTCCAATATATACTTGAACTAAATATTCATAGCGTTAAAGAATGTGATCCCCAGAAACTTGGACAAATTGATATCCGGCCCCATTATGTAAGTTTTCATCTTCATTTTTGAAATTGTTTCTTTTATAATCAACTTGAGAGATAAATCATACTACCCTAACCCTAACTGCAATATATACGAGAGATGCTGAAAAGTTCCTGGCTTTAAGGGTATTGCGAAAGGCACACACACACACACAGAGAGGCTTCTTTCAGTTTCTATCTACCAGATTCACTCACAAGGCTTTGGTCTACCTAAAGCTATAGTTGAAGACACATACCCAAGGTGCCATACACTGGGACCGAAGCCAGAACTATGTGGTTGGGAAGCAAACTTCTTACCACACAGCCATCATATATAGAAAATCTTAACGATATAAAAGACAGTTGTCTTCAACTGACTATTTTGGTACATCAGTCGATTGTTATTGTTGTTTTTGCTTAGCTCCAGGTCAACCCTGACTGAGCAGACCTATGTGCTGAAAAATTTTACTATGTAAAAACTCCGACTTAAATATATTAACAATACTTTTTGTGGGGACTTCAACTTTTTTTTTTTTTTTTACAAAAAACAAACCCTAAGTTTTCAGTCTACATTATTTCATATTTTATCATTTTGTTTCTAGATCACACGTCGGTATGCTGAATTTTCAGCTGCCATCGTGGGCATCAACCAGTCATATCCCGATGAAAAGGTGCATCAGCTGTTAGGTCAGCTCCAAATTGAAGTAGAAAACTTTGTCCTGAAAATGGCAGCTGAATTTCCTCAGCGTAAGGAGCAGCTTGTATTCCTCATCAACAACTACGACATGATGCTCAACGTTATTATGGTAAGTGATTCTTAATACCCAAACTTTTGTAAAATTGAAATACGGAAGATGTTCTTAACTTTTATAAGACAACTGGGCTGATGGCTTGAAAGAAGAAATGGTTGACCTCTTCAAGATATTGTGAGCTGTATGGTAGCCTCACTAGTGCCATGAAAAAGTGTCCAGTAAAGTGGTTGATGTTAGGAAGAGCATCCAACCAAACTAACCTTCCCAAAACAGACATTGTATCATGATGCAGTCTTTGGACTTGTTGGATTCTGTCAAAGCATCCTGTTGATGCCAGCATGGAAGATGGCGTTAAAAGATGGTGGTGATGATGATGCTTTGTCTATCGTGATTCAGAAATATTTTTTTATAGCATTTCAAGCACTTATTTGTTTTGTGTTCTTTTATTCTTTTCAATGACTTTAGTAATTGGACTGATGTCATGCTGGGGCACTGCTTTCAAGCATGTAGTGAGTATAGTTGATTTAAACAAGCTCAGTACTTGTAGATTAGCACATATTTTATTGACTGCTGGAAGCATGAAAGACAAAGTAGACTTCATTGGTTTTGAACTTAGAACACAAAGAGACAAAACTGAATATTGTCAGGTATTTTGTCCACTCTCCTACTAATTCTGCCAATATAGAGCCATCTCATAAAAATAGTTTAATCTCCAGAATAGAAGCATTCTCAGTTAGTTTCGTCTCAAAAGATTAAATCTGCTTTATTGGGTAACTAATAATTGAAAAATTCTGAAAGCTATTTCCTCCCATCAATAATATGCAAAGAAAATTTGTGAAAGTTTTTGTACTGATGCTAATATATGTAAAAAAAAAAAGGGGGAGAGTTTAAAATTTGTTCTAACATTCTATTAATTATCCAAATGAACAAACATGTTTTCTACAAATTTTATAGGAACGTACAGAGGATTCAAAAGAATGTGAAAGTTTCCAAGAGTTGCTCTCTGCTCGAACACAAGAGTTCATTGAAGAAGTTCTTGCACCTCATTTTGGTGGTATGGTTAGTTTTGTAAAAGAATGTGAAGTGATAATTGAAAAAGGAAACTTAGATGCCTTGAAGAATGAAGAAAGTTAGTACCTCCAACACTTTTTACCTATTGCTTTGTATCCTTATTGTTTGTGTATATATATGTGTATGTATATCTGTGTAACCCTGTATTTGTGTTTGTCTATTTAGACTTAATGTTTCACAATAGAATAAGATTCAGTCAATGCTTAGCTGGTGTAGGGAATGTCTGAGGTGTTTATTGTATGGAGTCCTGGTTATTGAGGATAATTGTTGATGTGAGTTGTCTTGACTATTTGGTTCTTAAATTAGCATTTATAAGTTGGACTTACCTATGATTGGAATTTGATGGTCTCAGGTTTTGTACATGAGAGGATTTGAATTAAAACCTGTACACTAACAAAACATAAGATGTCCATACTGGCCACATCAATGACCTGTAAATATCATGACACTTATACATAACTTGGTAAGAGTACTATTAAATATCTCTTAGAGACTAAGTATTAGTGACTGTTCAGCTCTAGGATAATTTATTGACTTGGTCAGTTATGACCGACACCATTAAGGGTAGGAATACTTTATTGAAAAAATAGAACCCTACTCTCATTGAAATATGAGGAAATCCCAACCCCACTTCATAGACCCATAAATTTTCTGGGATTTGTGACCCATGATCCATATGGGCCTTTAAACTGCACACCCATAGCACCTTACTTAAGATGACACTGGAGTAGCCATTATGACTTTGGTAAATTCTACAGAATTTATCTTTCACCCTTTTGAAGTCAATAGATAAACAGTACCTGTTATATTATGAAGAGCATAAATTCTAATCAAATGAAATCATTAAAAGAAATAAGTTAGGTTTTGATTAAAGTTTCCACCAAATATTGAAGGATTTAGTTTGAATCAATATTTCTAGTATGAAATCAGTTAGGTAGCTGTAGATGTTTGAATAATGCATCCCTTTTGTTTCTTATTTGTTTCAGGACGAGTCCAGCAGATTGTTCGTGGGTTTAATTCTGATTGGAAGAAAGCAATTGAGATTATAAACCAAGATGTGATGCGTTCTTTCACCAACTTTAAAAATGGTACTCAAATATTGCAGGTAAATAAAGACAACAGCTGAAATGCAGTTTACTTTTTGAATTTGTAGCTATTGTAATTTAAATAGCACTTGTGAGAGCCCTGACATAAGCAAAGCAATTCCACCTGGAATAAAAGAAAACATTAGTAGACAGAATGTCCATGTGGACACCAGACTGACTAATGCCTTGTGAGTGAATTTCGCAGACAGAAACTATGTGGAAACCTGTTGTGTATACATGTCTGTATAAATATATATGCATGTCTTAGTGTTTGTTCAGCATGACCATCAATTGACAGTGGGTGTCAGTTTGCTTATGTCCTTGTAACATAGCAGCTCAGAAAAAGAGACTACTAAAATAAGTACTAGACTTTAAAAAAATAATAAGTACTGGGCTGATTTGTTTGACTAAACTCTTCAAGGCAATGCCCCAGTATGGTTGCAACACAATGACTGAAAGATAAATGCAGTCATTCTTTTGTTTTTGTTTTTTTCTTCAGTTTTATTTATTTATTTATGGAACTTTATTTAAATGAATTTTGTAAGACCTGAAGAGAATCAGAAGCTTCAGAATTGAAGAGCTACTGCTAAATGTGCCTCAGTAAGATTGCTTTTTATGTGATTTAAGCACTTTTACGACTAGGTTCTTCAAATCTTTTGGATTATCTATTTTATTTTATATTGCAATTTGTAAACAATAGTGTCATTGATTACAAGTTTCCAATGATCTAATCACTGGTTGATTGACACAGGTTGATATGACAAAAGTAACATCACACACTCTCTCTCTTCCTCCACTATGCCATTCATGCTGTTCAACTTCCTTAGCAGAAATCAACATGTGACTATCTATTACTCTCTCTCTGTATAACTCCTACCTTTATTACATTCTAGCCTCTATTATTCTGTTTCTCCCATCATATACACACTTCCTTTCCATCACCCTCTTGCCCTGGCTCTCTCTCATTACTTTTCTGTTTACCCTCTCAATCATGTTTCCTTGGATGACTGGGGAACACACAAAGAAGATTTCAGTCTTTCCATAATAAAATACACCCAATATACTCTGTTTGGTGTTAAAAAGGACACCCAGCTGTAGAGACCCCACCAAAAATGAAATGTGGAAGTGAGACATGGTTCTCTGTCTGTCCAAGAGGGCAGTGACTCAAAATAATAACAGACTGGAAGTGTGACAACTCATCTAACCCATGCTAGCATGGAAAACAAACATAAAATAACGATGATACTATGAGTTAACACACAGTTTATATCAAACAAATTCCACTCACATAGTATTGGTCAACCCAAGATTGTAGTAGGACACATGTCCAAAGGGTTATGCAATGGAATGAGATCAAACCCAGGTTCCATCTGGTTACAGTGAGAACTTTGAAACCAAATAACCATGCCTGTAGCCCAGAGGCATAGCCAAGTTCTTAAGTTAAGAATAGTGAGCATATAAAAAAAAGGCACTGTGATACTTGCCAAACAATTTTTAACTCCTTTCTCAATTGTTGAACAGGTGCCAATTTTGAAAAATGTGCTCAGTGGGAGTGAACATTCCATTTGTTCCCTTATTAGTTATGCCACTACTATAGCCAAAGGCTGTAATTATGTCATTTTTTATAATAAACACACACATAGGAAGGGCATCCAGCTGTAGAAACTCTGCCAAATAAGATTGGAGCCTGGTGTTGCCATCCGGTTTCACCAGTCCTCAGTCAAATCGTCCAACCCATGCTAGCATGGAAAGCGGACGTTAAACGATGATGATGAACACACTGGCTAGCTTCTTCAGTTTCTGTCTACCATTTTGATTTACCAGTAGTTGGTTGACACATGGTTATAAATTAGAACATTAGCCAATGACATCCATAAAGTGGGACTGACTTCTATCAGCATGGTTCCAAGGTAACCTTTTTAACCACACAACCACGCTTATATAGATTTTTAAATGCCTAGTAAGTGACAGATGCATGGTTTGAATCATATTAATGGGTCTGCTACTCTTTTAGATTCCAGGTCAGTGCTTATAATGTCTGTATCATTTTGACTTTCATATTTTCATTCTTTGTTATTTTCAGGGTGCTCTCACACAGCTGGTTCAATATTATCATCGTTTCCAGAAGGTTTTAAGCCAAGGCCCACTGCGTAATTTACAGATCCGCAATGAACTTATCAATATTCATCATGTTATGGTTGAAGTAAAGAAGCACAAGCCAACATTCTAATGACATTCCACTGGTGTTATCATTATCATCATCGTCGTTATTATTAATATTATTCCATATTTGACAAGAAGACATAGAACAATATTGTTTGGTATACTGGTTCAGTATAGAAACCTGTCTGCTGGCTTTGTACCAGATATATTATTATCATTGGAATAAAAGCTGTTTACTTGTTGTAATTACCCAATACCTAAAGGACGTTGCCCACACTGATACACTGTTTGTACACACACATGTATGATGCAGGCACACTATTCTCTTAAATCTTCAGTTGTTTCCTTTATTTCTTTTCTAATAAGTTTATTCTAATTTTGCTATTTTCTAGCTTGGGTTTTTATCTTTTTTCAGTTGAGGGTAAATCAAACATGCATCAGTCATTAACTGGCCATATATATATATATATGGAGTAACTTTACATTAAGGAGTGGAACGTACAGTTTCCTCTAAATCAGGCTCCATCACAGTTCCAGCAGATGAAATGGAAAAGGTGTTGCTCCGAAGGATGGTGAAGGAACAACGACTCACAGGGTTCTTACTTGTGAACAGCCATCTCTGCCCTGATAGTGGTGGACAGGGATATAGCCTGGTGGCTAAGAATGCCATCCAATTGAAAATTAATAGGTTTTTGTTACATTCTTTCCTGTTGGAATTAACAGAATTATATATTGTTTCTCTCTATAGCTCTCCCTCCCTATGCCCATAACCAGCCCTTAAAATGGACTGGAATGTAAATTTAAGACAGTTACCAAAAATAAACTATTTCCATCTTTTTAATATCTTCATGAATACATATATGCTTTTAGAAAGTACACCTCTACAAACACTGACAATAATAATAATAATAATAATAATAATAATAATAATTATGATGATAATTTCTAATTTAGCCACAAGACCAGCAATATGAGGAAAGAGTTTACCAATTAAATCAACAAAAGTTGGTTGAAGGTACTGGCAACTTGGGTGATCACCCAGACCTAGGCAACCACCCAAGTGCTTGGGAGCACCACATCTTCAGTTTTGGATTTTTGAAATAAAAGAGATAAAATGAATATAATAAACTAAACTGTTTTATTCTTGTATTTAATAAACTGTAATAAACACTTTATTCCTACATTTGCAGGTTTTACTCCTAATGGAAGTTAACTGGGTGTCCACTCTTTCAGGTGGTTGATGTTAGTAAGGGCATCCAGTTATAAAAACTGTCCCAAAACAGCTCCTGCCAAACTTTCCAACCCATGCCAACATGGAAGTCAGACGTTAAATGATGATGATGATGATGATATATATATATATATATATGTATACACACACACATATTGGCATTAGGGAGGGCATCCAGCCCTAGAAACCATGTCAAAACAAACAATTGGAGTGTGACTAGCTCCTGTCACACTTTCCAGCCCATGGCAACATGAAAAACGGACATTAAGCAATGATGATGATTATATATATATATATGCACACATATTTGGGCTGACCAAAGCCTTGTGAGTGGATTTGGTGAATGGAAACTAAAAGAAGTGCATTGTGTGTGTGTGTGTGTGTGTATCTCTCTCTCTCTCTATCTATCTATCTATCTCTCTCTCTCTATATATATATATATATATATACACACACACACACACACACACACACACATATGTTGTTTAACATCTGCTTTCCATCCTGGCATGGGTTGGACTGTTTGACCGAGGGCTGGCAAGCCAGAAGGCTGCACCAGGCTCCAATCCGATCTGGCAATGTTTCTACAGCTGGATGCCCTTCCTAACACCAACCACTCCGAGAGTGTAGCGGGTGCTTTTTACGTGCCACCAGCATATATATATATACATCCATCCATCTGTGTATCATACTTAATGCAGATACATTGCATACAGACAAATTTACTGTTGTATTCATTCAGGGAATCTTCATGTAGCTAATATTTTATGTTTTGAATCTTTTTTTTAGTTAGCATCTTGGTATTGAACCAGGACACACCATGCATTTGGTGTTGAAATGTTTATCAAGAATGGTGAGTCTGTGATTGCAATATTGTTATGTCTCAAGCTATTGCTATCTAGCACCTTCGGATGATCTCTACTCAACTGCTAACCGACTGCTACTCAACTGCTCTACCAACTCCTCTACCACGGCTAGACTACCTCTATTTATATGTCTTGGGCGATCTTACTTCTTCGCTTGGGGGCATCGACACAACAAATATGGAGAGAGCTTTTCATATTTATTTCAAGTTATATCAAAACATTACTATTCCAGACCAAAATCCATATTGCTATGGACTAAACATTTCTGAGTCGCAGGTTCAGGGCTGAAAAGAAAGCCATCTGGAAGACTTTAGAACATTAAAACTCCATAAAATGTCCTAGCTATTTTGCAGTCTAGACGTTCAGCCCATGAATATACTTCAGCTTTGGGACTGTCTGGTCAAACTGTCAGAATTTCACACACTGATCTCAAATGCTAATCATACATACAAAATGATTTTCAGGAATTTCATAAACCTGACAGTAAACATCTCTGATCTCACCAGTGACAAATCCTACTTTCATTTTTCTGCCTGTCTCAATAAGCAGAATTTTCATTATTGGGTGGTAAACAATCTTAAACAGCTTCACTTCTACATACTGAGTTACTGTGTTGTGCACTGTTGCAAATTTTGATATTTGGGGGTCAATCAGTTATAGTAACATTTAATTAGTATGTGGTGATGCTACAGAACTTTCAGGAGCCAAAACTCACAGACCTTAGAAATTTGGAAGTGTGGTTTTAACAAGATGGAACTGCTGCTCACACAGCTAAAAGACTAGTGGAAGTGTGGAGAGGACTGTTTCCAGGACACATAATCTCCTTATATGGTGACATTGGACGTCTTGCATTTTCACATGATTTCACCTTTCTGATTATTTTCTCTGGGGTTGCCTGAAAGCTAAGGTCTACAAACATTGACCAATAGCTTGATGAATTGATGACTGCTATACACCAACCGATTGTGAAAATACTGCCTGAAATGAAAGGCAAATGAAACACCCTGCATTACTTGATGTTATTGTTATTAAAATATTTATTTCAATAACATTCACCTTGAACTTTTTTGTTAACCAGTAAAATGTGTGGCAGTTGTTTTTTCACACCCTGTACAAATACTATAATCCTCAGAGAGGAGGACTGACATAGAGTCAGTCAAAGAACCCTGCTGATCAAGGACTAAGCTACCTACAAAACACAAGTGCCCATGTTGCCCAACGCATGGGAGCATACTGAGAGTAAGCTCATTCGTATGGATCATATCACACTCACTAACTTCTCTACAATCTTTACTGAAGGGTTGTACCTCCTTCTCCACCAACGCTTTCCACTGTATAAAAGAAATGTGACCTAGTTTTCTTTTGTAATTTTCATGTTGTGGGTGTAAAGAGTATTTCAATGGTGTTATTTTAGTAATAAAAAAAAGGTACTGTCAATATAAAATAAATTGTCGTGCAAATATATAACTGCTCTATCTCTGTGCTTATGCACTGCCAAAGGTGCACAGACACATATAACAAACATGTATGTACAAACACATACACACATTTGAGTCACTTTGCAACTTCTGCCAATTAAATGAAAAAAAATATACATGTATGCTTGTATGTGTATAATTATCATCATCATCATCATTGTTTAACGTCTGCTTTCCATGCTGGCATGGGTTGGACGGTTTGACTGAGGGCTGGCAAGCCAGAAGGCTGCACCAGGCTCCAATCTGATCTGGCAGAGTTTCTACAGCTGGATGCCCTTCCTAACGCCAACCACTCCAAGAGTGTAGTGGGTGCTTTTACGTGCCACCGGCATGAGGGCCAATTTTTACTTGTTTCAGCCATTAGACTACAGCCAAATTGGGGGACTGCCTTGAAGGATTTAGTCAAACATGAAATCCAGTATATATGTTTTTGTCTTTTTTTTTAAAGCCCAGTACTTAATCTATCAATCTCTTAGGCTGAACTGTTAAGTTACTGTAGTATAAACAAACAACACCAGTCATATATAATATATAAGCTACTGAACACTAAGAATTATTTCTCTCCTGGCTCACACACACATGCAGACACACACACACACACACACACACACACACACACACACACAATAGATATATATACACACACATATATATACACATACATACATGTGTGTGTATATATATATATATATATATATATATATATATATATATATATATACATATATATGTATGTATTTATATACATAATATTGTGTCATCCCATAAATAATGCAATTTTTTTATACTTCTTTTTTTTCAAAATTATGATAAACGAAGTTCTTTTTTATCTAAAATATACTCTCCTTCATTTTCTATAATGTTCTTCCATCAATCTGGTAGACTTGCAAGGCCTCTCTTCCAAACTTCACTTGTCTGTGATAAAAAATACTCCTCCAGTACTGTTCTGACCTTGTTTACAGAATTAATATTTTTCCCATCCAAATGATTTTGAACACTGTAGAATAAATGATAATCAGATGGAGCAATGTCCAGTGAATATGGTGGATGGGGCATCATTTCCCATTCAAACTGCTCCAGCCTTTGGAATGTCATCCTCCCTGTATGTGGCTGAGCATTATCCTGATGGAAGAACACCTTTCATCTTGAAACCAAAGATCGTCGTTTTTCTTCTAGCGCTGACTTAAGCAACTCAAGCTGTTTGCAGTATATCTCCTATTTCTTGTCACCAGAGAACCTATTTCTTGTCACCATTCACTATTCAGTCCAAAAAAGGCTCATTCATGAGACATGTCAGTAAAGAAGAGCACACATGCGATTAGGCTTGGAATGTTTGTGAGGAACCCACTGACTCAATTTGCTGACTTTTCTGAAGGCATGCAGGTGTTGCTGAATGGTTGTATGACCAAATTCAAGCTTCTCTGCTAGTTCCTCAAAAGTTACGATGGGATTTTATTCCACCAGGGTTTGCAGGGCATCTTTGTTGAGCTCTACAGCTCTTCCAGGACGAGGGTCATCTTCTAGGCTGTAGTTTCTGGAACCACCATTGACACTGGCTTATGCTTATTGTCTGATCCCATATACTGCATTAATATTCCTCACACTTTCTGTTGTGTTGTTGCCTTTATTGAACTCATAAAGCAAACTATGCTGAATATGCTCCTTTATGACTTAGATTATAGCTTTGAAAAAAATAACTGTTAAAATCGAACTGCACTCTTCAAAACTTGCACTAAGACTAAGGACAAGGTAGAATTACTACCTGCTTTTATAGCAAGTTGATGCAGGTAGTTTATCCCACACCCCTCTGTCATTTAGTTCATGCAATTGAAAAAACTGCATTATTTATGGAATGACCCAATACACACACACACACACACACACATACATACAGGTACACACATCTATATGTATACATATACGGCATAAAATAAGAGGTCAATGTTTGTGTGTTGAGAATAAGAACTAATTTCAATTTCTTGTCATTTGTGCAACTTAGAGAAAGTCTGAATATCACAAGATCCTTGTTTCCATGCTTCTTCATCTTTAGTGCCTTATCAAATATAAACCTTTTCATTAATTGTCATTTTAGAGTACCACTCAATCATGAAAGTGTTTTTAATCCAGCCAATTGAAGAGAAAAACGATAAATATAAATCCTAAGCTGGTTTAACATAGTTTATTACAGGGATTATGGTAAAGAATAGATGAATCATATGAAATTGTTTTTTTAATGCCTTAGTCAGAGGTGAAAGGGTACAGTAACACCAATAACCCAATTCAAGACTTTTATAACTGGTAGAAGGAAGGGAGTAACTTATCCTTATATAACTTATAAAGTGCTTTGAGCTCTCATGAGACGTCCGGTGCCTATACCATCAAGATGTACTTGGGGCTCATTCTTCATTGTCCAGGTTTGGACTCTTAGAGGAGAATGCTTTCTGCACATGCACTTGGAGAAGGTCAGCTGCCAGAGGTTTTGAAGTTTATTAAAGGCACTCAAGACTAGTCTCTTGCATGTCAGGAAGTCTTTCTTATTGTTCTATATTTTTGAGATGAGGAATTCTGTACATTATTTACATTAGACGGATATGTGTCCTCATCTTGTTTGTTGTTACCATAATGTTTCGGCTGATTTACTCTCCAGCCTTCATCAGGTGTCCTGGTAGAATTTAGAACCCAACCTGGGTTCTCATTCCTAGGATATTTTTTTGCTGATGTTGTTGTTGTTGTTATTATTATTATTATGTTTTTTTTCTCTTCTTTCTTCAAATTTTCTTCTATTTCTCGCCGAGTGTTTTCTGTACCCCTAGGGCAGAGAAGCTCATTGTATGCATTCCCAGTTTACACATGCAAATTCACAGGTAAAATATGTATGTAAAAAATTAATAAATAAATAAATTCATGAATGGATGTTGTTTTTGCAGCGATAATGCTCTTCTCAGTACATGAGCCATTCCAGTTAACACGATTTTTTGCTATTATCATTATTATTATTATTATTTATTTATTTATTTATTCAAGGCACTGCCTGGAATTGAACTCACAATTTTTCTTATTGTCAGTAACATAGCATCCAAGCTACTTGAAATCACTGACCTTCTTGAAATGTATGTAATTGTTGGAACAGACTGGCAGGTGGATTTCATCTTTGTTGGAGGATCATGTTTTCTGTTTTCTTTGCCTTGGGAAACAAACTGATTTTGGCTCCAGTATTCACCTGAGTACTTGCACATCACACATTTCCCCTCCATGATTACATGGTATCCTCAAAAAAAATGTTTTGTTGGTGGCAGCATTAACTTGTATCCAAGAAGTTAATCTGTAGTGAGAGATTGAAGCTCCTCATCCTGCTGGTTGGTGCCTGAGGTGGCTGTTCAGGTCAAGGGTGGAATAGAGGGGCCCGGGGGCATTTATCACAGGAGAGGATTGGTGAGGAAGTATGAGTTGCACTTTGCATCTTTGATGTCTGATTTTTGCCTCTTGATGTCTGTTATTTTCTATCTGGTCCATTCCCTCCTCAATGATGATATGCTGTCACTTTGGGGTGTCTTTGTTGATTGTCTCTCAGGAGCTGGTCATGGAAGTGGAATTTGGAGTGCTCTGCATGGTCTAGGCCCTGAGGCCAAAATATAAAGTTTATATTGCTAATAAAGCTAATATAAAGACAATAGGAAGCTACCTTTCTGTATCTTCTGTACAGTCCTTACATAAAGGTAACACTTTCAGTGATAAATGTCCTAGTGACTCAATGGTTTACAGATCATTACTTACTCCTACTTTAAATCATGGTTAAATGTCTTCTTCTATACTGCCAACTGTCATTTATAGAAGAGATATAAATTTCTCACGCTTGAGAAAATATTTGTATTGTGGTATAAAATACAAATTTACTGCAGTGCAATAAAAGAAGAAAAAAAAATTCAAAAGAACAAATACAATGATCACAGTATTGAAATGTCATTTTGTTACCTAATGCTGGAAGAAAGAAAAACTGATAATTTCAATTCAAAAGTTCCCTAACCAGTTCTAATGACCTACATTTTTTGAAATTCTCAAGAAGAACAACTTCACTTATGTGATATAATGTATATGTGAAATATATTTACTTATTTGTAACTTTATAGGTATTTCTTAAGCATATTTAATGAACTACTTAATGTAAATATCAGCAAGTCTTTATGGTTGCACAAAAAAATATGTTTATAATATTATATTCATATTGCCTTTACCAAATACATTTTTTATATACAAGAGTTATGTAGTTAATTGCCTCTAAATTAGTACATTACATATCCTTTGTCTTATCACCTGTCCCTGAAATGAATCTCTCAGTTAGGTGATTCTCTCACTGACAATGAAATTTATAACTGATGAAATAACAAAAAACCTACTTGAAAAAGAAAAAAAAGTCTTCAAGTTTAAAGACCAAGCCAGTAACTAATAGAAACTATTACAATAGAAAAAAAAAATAATAAAATTCAAAATCAAAAGACCTCAGCATTGAAATATCATTATTTCATTTGTCCTCTTCATTGTCATTGTCATTTAATGTCCTCTTTCCATGTTGACATAAGTTGGACGGTTTCACAGAAGCTGGCAAGTCATAAGATTGCACCAAACTCTACTGTTTGCTTTGGCATGGATTCTAGAACTGGATGCCCTTTCTAGTGTCAACCACTTTACTGAGTGGCTGGGTGCTTTTTACATGGCACCAGTAGCAATGGGGAGTAGTATTGAGGGGAGTGGCTTTATGCCTGGTGATGAGAAAACTTGCTGGTTGTGTAATGTTAGTCTGAAGAAACAATAATACATCATTACAAAGCACTTTGCATATAATATCAAAATGGTTCTTTACGCTTGTTTAGCATGAAATAATAGACAAATCTCCCTTAGATTATACCTAAAAGGAGAGGGACACATTATTGATAACTCAGTCCTAGTTATTCCTAAAATGACAGAATAATAACAGCTAGAATGCTTTTGGTTGTAGGGTCTCTGAACAACAACTAAAGTATTCTTGCACAAGCATGGCTGTGTGGTTAAGAAGTTCACTTTGCAACCATATTGTTTTGAGTTCAACCCCATGACATGGCACATTGGGCAGGTATCTTCTACCATAGCCACAGGTTGCTCAATGTCTTGAGAGTGAATTTGGTAGATGGAAACTGTGTAGAAGCCCATCATATGTACATATTTTTTTTTTTTGTTGCCCTTTCAAAGCCTAGCCAGGCTCATGCGCCCGGTTTCCCGGTTTCTATGGCGTATGTGTTCCCCCCAGCTGGACGGGATGCCAGTCCATCGCAGTGTTACTCAAGAAACAGGAAGAAAGAGTGAGAGAAAGTTGGGGCGAAAGAGTACAACAGGGTTCGCCACCCCTCTCTGCCGGAGCCTCATGGAGCTTAGGTGTTTTCGCTCAATAAACACTCACAATGCCCGGTCTGGGAATCGAAACCGTGATCCTCCGACTGCAATACTTGGCCCTGAGTTTCTAAAAATTATCCATAATTCCTGGCCAGAAAATCCTAGGGAGTAGAGTAGGTGTTACTTGTCAACATCTAGCGTTTCCCTGAGAATGTCATTGCTCCTCCTTACTGTTATTCCTCTATAGAATGTTAATGTGAATGTTCCATTAGATGCACTGTCTGATGGTTAGAGAGCTGTGAGTGTCTCACAATGTTTTGTTACATTTCAAATGTTAGGAACCCAATCTTTGTCTTTACTTGACTCAAGCTGGCAGCTCCATAAAGAAACTCCAAAAAACATGAGCTGTGATAAAATGTACCTGGAGAACAATGACCACATGTTCATTGTGTGGGAATATCTGTTGATGCTGCATCCTTGGTGGATGTCTGCATCATCAACAGCCACATCATGGTAGGCCTCCTTAGTACAAAAGGTATTGGTTGCAGACGGACCAATGGATACACAACATGTATTACTAAAGATTTCATTTTTATATTATCTGACAAAGTAAGGTTAGCTTTAGTGTGACCACTTCCCTCCATTTCCAAATTGCTGGTTATATCTACACAGAATACACAGGCCTGACGTGTAAATGAAATGAAATGGTTGGTGTATGAAACAGTGACAAGGTCAAATCAACTTCAACCGGTGTACCTTCTTTCTTCTTTTTTTTTTCTCCAAACGACTGACAATAGCTAAACAGAAAACACAGACATGACAATTAAATGAAATGGTTGCTATTAGAAACTCAGTTTTCAATTCAACCTAACATGAACTCTCCTCAATTACTAATTCTAAACTAGTACATGTGTATTGTTGTGGTGGTGGCAGTGGCAGTGGTGGTGGCGGCAGTGGCAGTGGTGGCAGTGGCAGTGGTGGTGGCGGTGATGGTGGCAGTGGCAGTGGTGCAGGTAATGGTGTTGTTGTGTGTATGTAATTGTGTGTGTGTGTGTGTGATTGTGTGTGTGTGTGTGTGTGTGTGTGTGTGTGTGTGTGTGTGTGTGTGTGTGTGTACAATAAGCATGGGGTTTTTGCACAATTTCTGACTACCAAATTTCATTCACAAGGCATTGGTCAATCTGAAGCAATGTATTACCTAAGATCCCTGGTAATGGAATTGACACTAGACCCACTCAGTTGCAAATTGAAATTCATAACCACACAGACTTATCTGCATCCATAAAATAATGTAAAATTAAAAGAAAAATTTCATAAGTTTTCATTTGTTCACTCTTTCAATAATACTGAGACGGTAATTTTTTCCCAATATGTCACAGAATGCAATGTAACCAGAGTGGATTCCTTGTTTTCAATATTCTACTAAGTAAAATTACTGTCTTCCATACATATAGATTTGTCCTTTCAGGTGCTGGTGCCATTTAAAAAGAACCCATGCTAGTGTTGTCCAAATGCACCTGTGACAGTGACATGTAAAAAGCAGCCAGCACCCTCTGTTAAGTGGTTGGCATTAGGAAGGGCATCCAGCTGTAGAACACATGCCACAACAGACAGTTGGAGCTCAGACAGCTCCCTGCTAATCAGCTCCATGTCAAACCATCCATGGAGACTGGATGTTAAATGATGAAGATGATGATGATGATGGTAGAATCGTTACCATATTGAGCAAGATGTTTAGCAGCATTTCATCTATCTTTGCATTCTGAATTCAAATTCTGCCAAAGTCGACTTTGCCTTTTATCCTCGCAGAGCCAATGAAATAACTACCAGTTGAACACTGGGGTCGATGTAATCGACTTAAACCCTTCCCCCAAACTTGCTGGTCTTGTGCCAAAATTTGAAACCAACATTAATTATGAAGATAAGACAGCAAGTTGGCAGAACTGTTAGCATGCCAGGCAAAATGCTTAGTGGCGTTTCATTTATTTTCGTGTTCTGAGTTCAAATTCTGCTGAAGTTGACTTCACCTTTCTCGATCAATAAAATAAGTACCGGTTGAGTACTGGGTTGATGTAATTGACTTACCCACCACGCACTCTGAAATTACTGGCCTTGTGCCAAAATTTGAAATCATTATTCTTATCTGTGTATGTTATTTTTGTGTTTTTTCTCTGCATGTCTAACAGTCAATCAATCAATATTTTATCTAATTAAAGCAAGTATGGTACACAGATTCAATTGCATAACAGTTCATTATCAAAGTTATCCATCAAAAAGTGATTAACCATATTGTTTTCCAATAAATTTCTATTTTTTTGTCATACCAAATTTTTCACACATGCAACACACTAAAACATGCATATGCATGCATGCACACACACACACACACATACACACACACACACACACACACACACACACACACACACACACACACACACACACACACACACACACACTTACACAGAGTCAATAAGCAAACTTCTACTTGGCCGTTTGTTCTGTTAGAAATAGCAGTCAAGCTTCCTTTGAATTAGCAAAGTTATTAAAAATTCAGATGGAAGGCTACATGGTATTTGTCTTAACTCCCTGTGGCTTGAGTTCAAATTCTGTTAAGGTCAACTTTGTCTTTCATCCTTTTGAGCTCAATAATAAATACCAATCTTGGGCAGCAGATTAGTTGAACTTTGCAGTATTTGTTCCAGTTCTTTGCATTCTGATCCACCATGGTCTATTTGGGCTACAGACTCAGTCTGTCACCCAGTTTAACACCACCGCACAGTACTTTGGTTGTCTTTAGGAGGGTTCTCTCTGCTGCAGGCATTTCAGCCAGGTCTCTAGTTAGAGGCTATCATCTTCCTTCCCTCCCACCAGTCTCTTAAGCAGTAGTTCTCAACTGGGGTTCACCTGACCCTTGGAGATCCATATAGGATATCGTTAAAACTTATTTGCTATAAATTGGTTATGCTTCTATAATACACAAAATATGTTTAATTTTTTTTATACAATTCATAATAATATTTAATTATAAAAAATATAATAGGATTGTTTATGCATCAAATGGCTATGAGGATCCACCTGAGTAAAATAGGGTATTCACAGATACAAAATTGTTGAGAACCACTGCTCTAAAGCATTATAAAGGGTCATGGGCCCTTCTTATCTTCTTGAGTCATGTTGACTCATAAGGGCTGGTTTCCCGGTTTCATGGTGTATAAATTCCCTACCTAGACAGGATGCCGGTCTGTTGCAGGGTTATTCCTTTTTGCCAGATGAGTGGACTGGAGCAATGTGAAATGAAGTGTTTTGCTTAAGAACACATGTTGCCTGGTCCAGGAATCGAAACCACAATCCTACGGTCATGAGTCAACATGCTAACCACTTAGCCATGTACTTCCCACAGTCATGGGCACTGATTTCCTAATTAACTAAAAGAAAATAAAAAATGAAAGAAACGATATTATTTTTAAATGGAAGGGAACTTGTATTAACAGTAGATCAGACACTCACAGTTGATCTTTGATAAGAGGTTTGCTCCAGTGGGGCTAACTTGGGGTTAAACAGCAGCAGCAGCGACGACAACGACAACAACAACACATGTATTCTTTTGTTCTTTTACTTGCTTCAGTAATTTGACTGCAGCCATGCTGGAGCACCATCTTGAAAGGTTTTAGTCGAACAAATTAACCCCAGGACTTATTTCTTAAGCTTAGTACTTATTCTATCGGTCTCTTTTGCTGAGCTGCTAATTTATGGGGACGTAAACACACCAACACTGGTTGTCAAGCAGTTGTGGTGGGACAAACACAGACACAAAGACACACAGACATAAATACACACACACATGATGGGCTTCTTTGAGTTTCCGTCTACCAAATCCACTCACAAGGCTTTGGTTGGCCCTGGCTATCATAGAAGACACTTGCCCAAGGTGCCATGGAGTGGAACTGAACCTGGAACCATGTAGTTGGGAATCAAGCTCCTTACCACACAGCTGTGCCTACATACTAACCTACTTAAACCCCTTTGCTCCCTGTGAAGCATAGGCCATTGACAATTTTTCTCTGCTGTTCTCAACTCTTGGCTGTCTCTTCTGCTTTTCTCCAGTTAGATCCCCTGGTGGATTTTACTACACTGAGTCATATATTTCCTGCATCAGTTGTTAGCAGTTGAGACACTACATCCTTCAAAACTTCCATGCTGCCTGAAATTCACCAACAGTACACCTGATGCCACCTCCCCTGTTTCCTTTTTTTCCATTTTTTTAAAGACTTTTTCACTGTTTACTTCCTGTACATATTCTATGTACTGTTCATACAATTTTGATTACTTTTTCTGATGAGCTGTAGTGCACCTGAGCACTGTATACAATACATTTATTATTATATTATTACATTACATACCAGCTTACCCACACATATTCATATACCAGCATATTTCTCTCAAAATGCCGTTACATATAACATACATTAATATAGAAATTCTTAAACTGTCAAATAGCAGCACCACCTGACCAAAAGAATTACAAGTGAAATTTTTGTCCTACTTTCTTCTTAATCCTTTTGTTACCATATTTTTATTCCAATACTCTGCCTTTGCCTCAATTAATTCTTAAAATAATGAAGGATTTAGTAAAATAACTTTGTCATTATTAACCTACCATCCTTGAGGTAGCGAGCTGGCAGAATTGTTAGCATGCCAGGCCAAATGCTTAATGGCATTTCATCTGTCCTTACATTCTGAGTTCAAATTCTGCCGAGGTTGACTTTGCCTTTTATCCTTTTGGGGTTGATGAAATAAGTACCAGTTACACACTGGGGTCGATATACTTAACTAGCCCTTCCCCCAAAATTTCAGGCCTTGTTCCTATAGAAGAAAGGATTATTAATCTGGTGTTCAGAAACATAAATTTTGATGAAAGGTTTTAATTTAGATTACTTTAAAATAGGGAGTTTATATCATAGAATTAAGGGATGGTCTCAGGTGGGTCAGTATTAAAAGGGGTTAGATAATGAGAAGACGAAAGATTTGCATCTATATACTTCTTCTTTCTTTGTAGTGATGTTGAACAGCTTTAAATAGTTTTAAAATCATCTTAATTTTCTATTAAACATGGCAGTTTGTCTTGCTTCTTTTCAGTCGTCAGTGGGTATTTCCTATGAGAAATATTGCATAAATACTTTATTGTACTTGCATAGTTCTTCCCAAATACCATTTGACACATAGACCAACATACACCTACATACATTCATACTACTACTACTACTACTACTACTACTACTACTACTACACACACACACACACACACACACACACACACACACACACACAAATATCAACATATTCTAACATGAATGTGTTACATATATACACATCATTATCATCATATTTACATAATTATTTGCAGATACCATTATATACACATATCCACTGTTTCTTCAACATTTTCTTTGTTTCAATAAGGGGTTCACAGCGTAAGTGATTTTGTTGTTTAGCCCTACGTCAATGTTGACTGAGCAGCCATTTGATCAAAGGCATTCCAGTTGTGGTCATCTTGCTTGTTTTCTATGTGTAGGAACTCGGGCCCACATTATTCAAAGCAACCTTTTTTGAAGATAGAGTGTAATTTGCAGGACTTTTAGTTGCTATTTCTAGCAGGTCAAATTATCACTTAGAGAATCCCTTGTAAGTTTGAATACAAGAGATGTTCATTAAAAACACTGGGTTAATCATCTTTCACTATTTGTCCATTCCCACACACATATAGATACCTTTTTATATTGGCACATTTCCCCATGAATGCTGTTAGATATCCAATAGAAACATTCATACGTTTTTATAGCTGCATGGTCTATCACAAAAAGCCTTATACATACATATACATACACACACACATGTACACATACATGTGTGCATGTGCACACACACACTTGTATTTGAGAGATAATAAAGCAAATACCATTATTTACACATATACAGACATTATTGTTAAATGCACACATAGTATATCTTAACAACACTGTGATGCAACATTAATGCTGTTTATATGAAACCACATGAACGCTGCTTATATGATATCACATAATACTACAGGAATGCTGTTTATAAGGTATTGCTGCTACACAAATGCAGTTTATGATACCATGTGATACCACACAGATGCTGTTTTTATGTTATCAGATAATGCCCCACAAATACTGTTTATGCGATATCACATGAATGCTGCTAAAGCAATGAGAGGGCCTCAATATGGTTGCTTGCATTGTTAGAAATAACTTTAAAATCTCCCTCAAATTGCACTCTACCACCATAGAAAAAGACAGGTTGTATCATGTGGTTTTTGGATTCTCAGTTGAGGGGATAAAAGACAGGATGGTCACAGTTGTAATGTCTTATATCATAGGTTTGCTCAGCCAGGGTTGGCTTGGCCTTAAACAATAACACTATAAATGCTGTTATATGATATCACATAAATGTAAGTTATGTAATATCACACACATGCTGCTGTTACACATTACACACAAACAACATATGCACACACACACACACACACACACACCCAAACAACACACACACACACACACACACACACACACACACAAACAAACATTAACAAATTCAACAGCTCATATCAGCAAGTTGTTCCATAAAAACCATAACTCTTGCACTAAAGCTCACAGACTTGTGCATGTGGTGCCATGCTTATCAACAACTTTTTGTGAAAACGATTACACACGTATAAGGCAAGAACTCTCTCTTTCATACAAAAACACATAAACAGTTTCACATGTACACACACACACACACACACTTTCTATCTGTACTATGGTCTTATTCAATGCCATTACACCTACACATACGTATACACTATTCTTTCAACATAATGCTTCTTGAAAACTATTACATACACGACCTTACACACACGTGCACGCACACACACACACACACACACGCATAGACACACGTGCACACACGCATAGACACACGTGCACACACGCATATAGGCATACATTCACACACACACACACACACACATATACAGGGACAAAAATACACACACATACAGGTACACTCACACATGCACATACACACATTTAACACACTCACACATACACGCACACATAGACACACAGTTACAGGCACACGTGCAAATGGTTTTAGCTGGCCATTGTTGAACACCATGATGTTACACACACAAACACACGCACATGCCGACAGTTTTAGTAAATCATCATTGAACGCTTCAGTATCCCAACACAGATTTTATAGTAAACATTTTACTATCTCTTGGCAATTCACTGTTGTTTGAAGTTTTGATTATCTTTCATGAATGGATGATCTGTGATTGTTCTGGGTCAGCAATCTATACATTCATGCATTTTCTGCAAGGAATTGATGGTGTTATGAAACAAATCTGTTTCCTCTCTTTCTTTCTCTTGCTCTCTATCTTTTACTCTTGCTTTCTATTTCTCACTCACTCACTCACGCTCTCTCTCTTTGTCTCTAACTTTGTCTTCTTTTGATTACCTTTCTTTCTCCTCTTTTAGTTTCTTCATCCTTTTCTCCTCCTTTGACTCTTTCTCCCTCTCAATCTTTCTCTTTCTCAGACTGTTCTTCTTGCATTCTTCTCTTTCACTCAGTCATTCACTCTCTTTTTACCCCCCCCCTTCTCTCTCTTACACTTTCTTACTACTGTTCCTTATCTGATTTTTTTTGTCTCTACTCAACCCTCAACTGCCAATCTCACTCCCCACACATCGCTTTTCTCCCCATTTTCCCTCTATCTATCTCCAATATTCACTATAAATCTATATACACACATTCCTTTAGATATATTCTTTGCAGTATTGTAGTCTCTATTATTAGATGTTATTGATGCAAGAAGCTATGTAACAACAGAAATCAATATTACCAATAACCTCAATAAATGAGGTAATATGATTAACCAATCAAGCACCACTCTGATTGAAGAATTCATTACAGTTTCTATTCAAAATAAAACTTGCAAAGAACAAGAAAAAATTAAAAAAAAACATTAAAAGAAACTATTTCTGAAAAATTTCAATAAACAAATAAAGTAAATATCAGTCAAACGTTGTTACCGTAGAGCAAATCGTGGGCTCTTGTTGACCAAAGTCTAGCAGGATTAATGTAGATTCTGTTCACAAAATTTGTTAATGAAATAAAATTTGAAGAGAAACACATCTTGGTAATAAAACAAATACAAAAATGCAATAAAACAATGTAAAATAAAACTACAAGTTAACTAGTATTGCAGTCATTTCACACTGGGGTAACCCCAATTGAGCAGACTTCTAATCAAAAGCATTCCAACCATGACTATCCTCCTCATCATCATCATCGTTTAACGTCCGCTTTCCATGCTAGCATGGGTTGGACGATTTGACTGAGGACTGGTGAAACTGGATGGCAACACCAGCCTCCAATCTGATTTGGCAGAGTTTCTACAGCTGGATGCCCTTCCTAACGCCAACCACTCAGAGAGTGTAGTAGGTGCTTTTACATGTCACCTGCATGAAGGCCAGTCAGGCGGTACTGGCAACGGCCACGCTCAAAATGGTGTATTTTATGTGCCACTCGCACAAGAGCCAGTCCAGGGGCACTGGCAACAATCTCACTTGAAAATCCTACGAAGGCCAGTCAGGCGGTACTGGCAATGGCCACGCTCAAAATGGTGTATTTTATGTGCCACCCACACAAGAGTCAGTCCAGGGGCACTGGCAACGATCTCGCTCGAAAATCCTTACACATGTCACGGGCACAAGTGCCAGAAAGGCGACGCTGGGCACAGGTGCTATCCCGATTTCGCTATTCACTTGCTCCAATAAGTCTTCGCAAGCTGAGTTTCATGTTCAATGAAGGAGACGACGTTGGCACGGGTGCCAGTCGTCGAATTTAGTTCGATTTCACTTGCCTCAACAAGTCTAGTGAAATCGAACTATCCTCTCTTTCTATATAAAAATTACTTTGTCCATTGTATCTATTTTTTTTTAAGATAAGGCATGATTTGAGGTAAATTTGGCAAGTATTTTTTAGCAAGTTGAGCAACAATGGAATAACTCCCTTATTGGCTCATCAGTTGTCATTTGTTGTTTAGTCCCGGGTTGGCCCTGATCAGAAGACTTTTCCTTATGTGTAGGGAGGGGAAGGAATCCAAGACTATGTTATTTAACTAAAACCATGTTATTTCACGACTGTAAGGAGGATTTGGTTGTTATTTCTAACAGAAGCAACCACATAGAGCAGGCATAGGCGAACTTTTTTGAGAAGCAGGCTAACTGAGACATGGCTCATCATCAGATGGGTAGAACTACTAAGAAGTTCAAGGTAATTTTTCATTAGGTATACCATTCAGAAAGTCTTATGGGCTACAGATTGACCACGACTGTTGTAGAAACTCCCTTCTCCAGCTCATAACCACTGATCCACAAAACCATTGATCAAATCAGAAGTGGAGAACCTTTTCATGCTGGAAAGGCCGCATTAAGGTAAATTGCCATTTAACATAGCTGCTTAAAAAAATTTTTTAAATCTATACTGTTAAACCTATCCTCCCCCCCCCCCCCGCCGTCATCTTTATTTAATGTCTGTTTTCCATGCTGGCATGGGTTGGATGATTTGGCAGAAGCTCCAGTCATCTGTTTTGGCATGGTTTTTATGGCACCCCGGACTAAAGGTCTTCACCCACATAAGGTGTTATCTGTTTGGTGGGATATGAAAGGCTAAGTTCACTTTGAACTTTTAAACCCAAACCAAATGATAACAAAGGAGATCTACTGTGAAAAGCTTGAGTGGCTTAAGTCAGTACTAGAAGAAAAACGACCATCTTTGGTTTGAAGACGAAAGGTGTTCTTCCATCAGTACTGGAGGAGTATTTTTTGTCATGGATAAGTGAATTTTGGAAGAGAGGCCTTGCAAGTCTACCAGATTGATGGAAGAGCATTGTAGAAAATGAAGGAGAGTGTATTTTAGATTAAAAGATAACTTTGTTTATCTTAATTTTAAAAAATAAAAGAAGTATAAAAAAAAAAACACATTATTTATGAGATGACTCAATGAGGGCCGGCTCAAGGTACTGGCAACTTGGATAGTCGCTTTGAGTGCCATGTGCCTGGGAGCGCCAAGGTGGGCGTAACAAAGACAAGTAGATTTCCACAACTACAGCTGGGACTGCGACATTATGTTGGCAAAAGTCATTACTATATATATATATATATATATATATATATATATATATATACATATACATTTTGCCATGATAGATCGCTAGCCACTACACATTCTTTTTTTTCTCTCCTTGTTTCTTTCTGTGTTCCTTTCTGTGGAAGAGTGTATGCTCGAAATGTTAAAGACTTTTTCACTTCCTGAGCATTGTACTAATACATCTGTTTGTTTTCTACACCACCTGTCTTTGTCTTTTGTTTTTTTGTGAATTCTCCAGCTGTGTGGTAAGTAGCTTGCTTACCAGCCACATGGTTCCAGGTTCAGTTCCTTGGGCAAGTGTCTTCTACTATAGCCTTGGGCCGACCAAAGCCTTGTGAGTGGATTTGGTAGACGGAAACTGAAAGAAGCCCGTCGTATATATGTATATATATATATATATATATATATATATATATCATCATCATCATCATCGTTTAACGTCCGCTTTCCATGCTAGCATGGGTTGGACGATTTGACTGAGGACTGGTGCAATCGGATGGCTACACCAGGCTCCAATCTAATTTGGCAGAGTTTCTAGAGCTGGATGCCCTTCCTAACACCAACCACTCAGAGAGTGTAGTGGGTGCTTTTATGTGTCACCCGCACGAAAACGGCCACGCTCGAAATGGTGTCTTTTATGTGCCACCCGCACAAGAGCCAGTCCAGGGGCACTGGCAACGATCTCGCTCGAAAACCCTACAAGGCCAGTCAGGCGGTACTGGCAATGGTCACGCTCAGGATGGTACATCTTATGTGCCACCCGCACAAGAGCCAGTCCAGGGGCACTGGCAACGATCTCACTTGACTTGCCGGGTCTTCTCACGCACAGCACATTTCCAAAGGTCTCGGTCAGTAGTCATCGCCTCGGTGAGGCCCAATGTTTGAAGGTCTTGCCTCACCACCTCAGCCCAGGTCTTCCTGGGCCTACCTCTTCCACGGGTTTCCTCAACTGTTAGGGAGTGGCACTTTTTCACGCAGCTATCCTCATTCATTCTCACCACATGTCCAAACCAGCGCAATCGTCTCTTTTGCACACCACTACTGACGCTTCTTATGTTCAGCTTTTCTCTCAAGATACTTACACTCTGACGGGTATGCACATTTACATTACACATCCAGCGGAGGATACTGGCTTCATTCCTTGCGAGCTTACACATGTCCTCAGCAATCACAGCCCATGTTTCACTGCCATGTAGCATGGCTGTTCGTACACATGCGTCATACAGTCTGCCTTTTACCCTGAGTGAGAGTCCCTTTGTCGCCAGCAGGGGTAAGAGCTCTCTAAACTTGGCCCAGGCTATTCTTATTCTAGCAGTTACACTTTCAGCGCACCCACCCCCACTACTAACTTGGTCACCCAGATAGCGGAAGCTATCAACTACCTCTAGTTTTTCTCCCTGGAATGAGATAGAAGTTGTTTCCTGTTTGTTTACAGTGTTTATTGCACCTGAACATCTGCCACATACAAAGACTAACTTTGTAGTTAATCTGCCTTTGATATTGCTGCACCTCTTATGTGTCCATAGCTTGCACCGGGTACATCTTATAGAGTTACTACCTACTCCTTTACTGCATACTGAGCAGGGCCATCTACCTGAAGGGGTTTGTGTTTTATCTACCTTCCTACTTATTAGGATTCTGGTTTTTGCTAGGTTGACTCTAAGGCCCTTCGATTCTAGTCCTTGCTTCCACACCTTAAACTTCTCCTCTAGTTCTGATAGTGACTGCGCAATTAGTGCAAGGTCATCAGCATAGAGGAGCTCCCAGGGGCAACCTGTCTTGAATTCCTCTGTGATCGCCTGGAGGACTATGATAAATAGGAGGGGGCTGAGGACGGAACCTTGGTGGACCCCTACCTCTACCCGGAATTCATTACTGTACTCATTTCCAACCTTCACCTTACTGACAGCATCTCTGTACATGGCTCGCACAGCTCTCACTAACCATTCTTCTATCCCAAGTTTCCTCATTGACCACCAGATAAGGGATCGGGGGACCCTGTCAAAGGCTTTCTCCATGTCAACGAAGGCCAGGTACAGAGGTTTATCCTTGGCTAGATATTTCTCCTGCAGCTGTCTCACTAGAAATATGGCATCAGTGGTGCTTTTACCTGGCATGAACCCAAACTGCATCTCATCTAAATTGATTTGCTCCCTAATTAGTTGGGCTATGACCCTCTCCGTAACTTTCATAACCTGATCTAACAGCTTGATGCCTCTGTAATTATTAGTGTCTAAAGCGTCACCTTTACCTTTGTAGCAGTTTACTATGGTGCTGCTACACCAGTCATTGGGCATGACTCCTGATATATATATATATATATATATATATATATATATATATATATGTGTGTGTGTGTATATGTTTGTGTGTCTGTGTTTTTCCCCCCACCATCGCTTCACAACCGATGCTAGTGTGTTTACGTCCCCGTAACTTAGCGGTTCGGCAAAAAGAGACCGATAGAATAAGTACTAGGTTTACAAAGAATAAGTCCTGGGGTTGATTTTCTCGACTAAAGGCGGTGCTTCAGCATGGCCACAGTCAAATGACTGAAACAAGTAAAAGAGTAAAAGAGTAAAGAGTATATATACATACACGCACACGCATACACATATATATGCATACATATATATATATATATATAATGAAATTTGTGATAATGATTCTCTGCTATTGATTTACTCCAATTGTTTCCCCCCTATCTCCATTAATGCATTACTGTAATTGCAGGTGTACAGATCATGTTACTTTGATTTAGTTACGTTTGGGTTATATTACAAAATCAAAATCATTAATATCTGAAAATTACTACCAGAACTATTTTCAGAAATGTATCTAGGACTACATTATGCACTGTGTCCTTTTTATTGAGTATATATACTGAAGGTGGGAGGTTTAGCTTTTTGTTTTAACAGGTTGAGGACTAAAGAAATGCAGCCTTGTTGGTTTCAGTTTGTAGCTACTGTTTAACTGCAGGTTTTCTCTGATCCAGCAGATCTAACAAAAGTGTTCTGACTGCATCCACTCCTATATCTAAAGCAACATTAGCTAATGTCCTCTTCATTTTTATGTCAATAGGGTGTGGTTTGATTGAGATTTGGCTGTTATTTCTAGTAGGTCATGTGACTCTACTGAAGCTTTCTTAATGGCTCATCAAAATATGCTATTGAAGTTGTTTAGCTCCAGGACAATTCTGATCAATCAGACTTTTGATCAAAGGCATTCTAGTCATAATCACCCATTCAGAGAGATTTTGCTGTTATTTGGTTGCTCATAAGTAGGAAGCAGCAACAATTTATTCACTTGGACACCAACAAAAAATTGCACAATGAATATTGTTTACCCCAAGATGCTTCAAGATTGACAGATTTTCAGTTATAAATTCTATTATCATTACAATTTAGATATTTTAAAATAAAATATAGATATTTTAAAATAATTATGAGAAAAAGAAATATATCTTCATGTTTATTGTTTACTAATAGGCACAGGGGTGACTGTGTGGTAAGTAGCTTGCTTACCAACCACATGGTTCCGGGTTCATTCCCACTGCATGGCACCTTGGGCAAGTGTCTTCTACTACAGCCTCGGGCTGACCAAAGCCTTGTGAGTGGATTTGGTAGACGGAAACTGCTTGCCAGAGCACGTTCTGTGGACCGTGCATCTGCTCTCTCCCCCCGAACCCGCCCTGCCGTTTCCCGCCTCCCTTTTCCCGTCACCTACCATCCCACCACCCTACCCCTCCAACGCTCCATTCTCCGAGCTTTTCGGCGCCTCCAGTCCGACCCCTCCACCTCCCACATCTTCCCTAATCGACCCCTCCCCTCCTTCAAACGAGCCCACAACCTACGGGACCTCTTGGTCCACAGCTTCTTCCCCAACCCAACCTCCCAACCTGGCTCGTTCCCCTGCTCCCGCCCACGCTGCCGCACTTGCCCTTACCTCTCCAACACCACCCTCCTCACCAGCACCCATCACCGACCCTATCGCATCACCGACTCCTTCACCTGCACGTCTACCAACATCATATATTGCCTCTCCTGCTCTCTCTGCCAATCCCTGTACATCGGACAAACGGGGCGCTGCCTGGCCGACCGATTCACGGAACACCTCCGAGATATCAACGTCGGCAATGACACCCCGGTGTCACGCCACTTCCGTTCTGCCGGCCACTCCTTGCGGCAACACCTGTCTGTGTTTGGATTGTCCATGCACAGGGGCCATCCGGACTCCCGTTTGCGCCGTGAACAGGGATTAATCTTCTATCTTCGCTCCTTTGCGCCACATGGGCTCAACTCCCCTCCACTCTTCATCTAACCCCCTCCTCCTGTCTCTCTCCCCCACCCCCCTCCTACCACCCATCTCTCCCCTCCCCCACCTCCTGCTCCGACTCCTACTTCTTTGTATGTCTCTTCACCTCTCTTCATACTTCTCTCCACTCCCACTTCTCTTCACCCTTACTCTTTCTCTCCTCTCTCTTACTCTCTTCTCTCGTACTCCCCCCTCTCTCACTCTTACTCTCTACACTCTTACTCTCTTACTCTCTCACCCTTACTCTCTCACTCTCTTCCCCTCTCTCTCACTCTCTTTCTCCCCCCATACCCCTCTTCCCTCTCTCTCACTCTCTTTCTCCCCCCCCCCCATACCCACCTTCCCCCTCTTTCTCTCCCCCCCATACCCACCTTCCCACTCTCTCAATCCACCTTCCCTCTCTTATACCCACCCTCTCTCCTCTCTTCCTCTCCCCTCCCATACCCATCTTCCCCCTCTCTTACATCCACCTTCCCCTTCTCCCTCCTCGTCAACACCCCCTCATAAGCTCATCCCACCACACCCCAACATACTCCTACTCTACCTTCCCACTCCACCCCATCCAATTCCTTACCCCCCCACCCCTACCCACATACCCCACCCTACCCACAGACTCCTACCTCTACCCCACCCTCAGCCTAACCCACACTCCACCCATGCCTTCCCCACCTCCCAACACCCTCACATCACACCACACCAATACCCTCGCATCACACCAAGCACACCACACCAATACCCTCGTATCACACCACGCACACACTAC
Source organism: Octopus bimaculoides (assembly GCF_046866305.1). Classification (NCBI taxonomy): domain Eukaryota; kingdom Metazoa; phylum Mollusca; class Cephalopoda; order Octopoda; family Octopodidae; genus Octopus; species Octopus bimaculoides. Next base: position 162,705,884 of record NC_142928.1, read on the forward strand.
AACTGACCAACTACTTTCTCCCTTCCCCATTTTCACACTACATACGTCAAGATCACCAGCATTCTACCTCCCACACACAGCCCCTCGTTCCCGATCACCGTTTGTTATCTCCCCCTTTCTTAGCTCTCCTGAAATAAGAATTTCTAACTTCCGGTCAGCTATTGTTATGATCGGCCATTATTATGATTGACCGTTGACTGAACACTATTCAATTTTTTTCTCCGTGTTTTTCTCCTTGTCTCCGTATTCTTTCTGTTGAAGAGCGTAGCTCGAAACGTCAAAGACTTTCCGTATTCCCGAGCGTCATACTAATATATACTTTTGTTATTTACACCACCTGTCCTCGTCTGTTGTTATTATTTGTATATTCTCCCATATATATATATATATATATATATGTATGTGTGTGTATATGTTTGCGTGTCTGTGTTTGTCCCCCCCAACCTCACTTGACAACCGATGATGGTATGTTTACGTCCCATAATGTAGCGGTTCAGCAAAAGAGACCGATAGAATAAGTACTAGGCTTACAAAGAATAAGTCCTGGGGTCGATTTGCTCGACTAAAGGCGATGCTCCAGCATGGTCACAGTCAAATGACTGAAACAAGTAAAAGAGTAATCTGAATAAAAACAGCAGTGACCTGGGCAACGGTGGGTAATTCAGCGAGTTTATTCATAAAGGTCTTGATGAAATGACTATGAATTTTTATTGTGAATGTTATGTAGTCATTGTTCATATTCATATTTTCCAACTTGTTAAATGATTCATTACCCATATGTTGCTGAAATAGTTGTAACCAATGAATAAAAGTGATACCAGTACCTTGATTCTCCATTTGTTATTTTATACTCTGTGACCAAACGAAACTTCCCAGATTTCCAGTTTGTGTGAACCACATACTTCCACTGAAAGATTGTTCCTCTCTATACATTCTGTTAGGAAGGATTTGAAGAGCTGACTGAGATAACCACTTGAATTTTTAGTTTCCCTTTCAAGGCCACTGCTCTATTGACTCCTCCGCTGCTCTATTGACTCCTCTGCTGCTCTATTGACTCCTCTGCTGCTCTATTGACTCCTCCGCTGCTCTATTGACCCAAGTACCAGTTGCCAAGGATTACCCAAAGTGGAGGCATGTTATCATCAAGAGAAACAAACCAGACAGAAAATAACAGACGTCAAGGGGCGGAGATCTGACATTGAACATGCAAAGAGCAACTCACACTTCCTCATTCCCCACAAACCCTCTCCGGTAATAAATCCTCCCTCTAGCTCTTCTATACCACCCTTGGCCTGAACAGCCACAAAGTTGCTAAATTAACTCAAAGCCCGAGAGTTTTGTGTCTGATATATGCTATGAACAAACTGTATGATGATGATAATATGTATATAAGATGCAAGACAAATTTTAAAAAAAAGCTAAGTAATATTATTCTACTTCTAAGTAGGTATTTATAAAATGTATTTATAAATATTTAGAATCATAACTGTAAATATTTTAAAAAAAGGCTTTAATTTATAAATTCTCAGAAAGTTTTCATATCAGACCTTCTGCTCACTGTTATCAATTGGTATGATTCAAAACAGAGCTGAATACATTATGGCTTAGGTAATCTGCATAAATGAAGTGCAAATGAACTAAGTGAAATAACTCAGAGTGAAACATAGAAACATCTATCCACAGCTGTCCTCTTGTCTTCAGACAATCAGATTGTCTTTTCCTTAATGGCAGAGCAATTTTGGAGAATTTTTGATTTGTGAGTTTATCTTCCCTTCTCATTTAGAATTGGTACTAATTGCCACTATAGTGACTGGTCTGGCATTTCTGAAAGCAACAGAAATAATTTCAATAAATCAAGGATTTTTCTTGTGTGTTATTTAATGTGGCCTTATTGTTTTGTATACATACATTTCATCATCATCATCGTCACCACCACCACCACCACCACCACCACTGCCGCCGCTGCCGCCGCTGCCGCCGCTGCCGCCGCTGCCGCCGCTGCCGCCGCTACCGCCGCTGCCGCCGCTGCCGCCGCTGCCGCCGCTGCCGCCGCTGCCGCCGCTGCCGCCGCTTCCGCCGCTGCCGCCGCTTCCGCCGCTGCCGCCGCTGCCGCCGCTGCCGCCGCTGCCGCCGCTGCCGCCGCTGCCGCCGCTGCCGCCGCTGCCGCCGCTGCCGCCGCTGCCGCCGCTGCCGCCGCTACCGCCGCTGCCGCCGCTGCCGCCGCTACCGCCGCTGCCGCCGCTGCCGCCGCTGCCGCCGCTGCCGCCGCTGCCGCCGCTGCTATATATATATATATATATATATATATATATAGAGAGAGAGAGAGAGAGAAATATATAGATATAGATACACATACATGCATATATATGTATGTGTATATGTTATATGTTTATGAGTATCTAATATATAATGTATAATATATATATATATATATATATATCTCAGTGGTGATGCCAGGTTATCAGTGTCACTCGGGCTCATCACAGATTTCACATATCTGATCATGGGGAAATAGTACCTTATTTGAGAACAGGTGAAATGTTGGGAGACAGGAAGAGCATCCAGCATTGAAAATTCACCTCAGGAAATTCTGTCTGACCCCCATCTGAACATGAAAAAGTGGATATCAAAATGGTGGTGATGGCGGAGGCGGAGGCAGCGGCGGTGGAGTCGGCGGCAGCGGCGGTAGCGGCGGCAGCGGCCGCAACGGTATCAGCGGCGGCAGCGGCGGCGGCGGTAGCGGCGGCGGCGGCAGCGGCAGCGGCGGCAGCGGCAGCGGCCGCCGACGCCGCTGCGGCCGCTGCGGCCGCTGATACCGTTGCAGCCTCTGCCGCCGCTACCGCCGCTGCTGCCGCTACCGCCGCTGCCGCCGACTCCACCGCCGCTGCCTCCGCCTCCGCCATCACCACCATTTTGATATCCACTTTTTCATGTTCAGATGGGGGTCAGACAGAATTTCCTGAGGTGAATTTTCAATGCTGGATGCTCTTCCTGTCTCCCAACATTTCACCTGTTCTCAAATAAGGTACTATTTCCCCATGATCAGATATGTTTTCATGGAAAATTGGAAACAAAGGACACTGCTTGCTTGACAGTGACACACACAACTATCATGTGATGTCAAGGCTAGGAGATAGTAACACGCATGCACACACACACACATACATACATACATACATCCTCTGTTGGTTTCAACAATAAGTGTTCTAGATTTACCATTTACTTGTTTCAGTCACAGGACTGCAGCCATGCTGGAGCACCACCTTAAAGGGGTATGCTGAACAAATTAGCTTCAGTACTTACATTTTTTCAAGTCTGTTACTTATTCTATCACTCTCTTTGGTCAAACCACAAAATTATGGGGACATAAACAAACCAACACCTGATGTCAAATTTGCTCTCTGAATTACAGACAGATTCAATCCATCTATTAAGTTTCTACAGCTTCCATCTACCCAATTTAATTACAAAAGCTTGGGAGATATGGAATTTGGTAATATAAAACACTTGTCCAAGATTCCACACTGATGGATTGAACTTATGTCTTCAGGACTGTGAAATGAGCTTATTAACCACCCAGTTATGTTTGCATTTATACATGTTTACATAGATCCATACAAACTAGACATGAACAATCTCTTTCAAAAAGTGGGCCACTTGAGACGTGGTTCATCATCGTGCAGGCTGCACTACTGAAAAAATTCAAGGTAATTTTTCGTTTGAAGTTTAATTCAGGAAGTCTCATGGGCTGCACATTGCTAGTGATTGATATAAACGATATAATGCCAACCATTCAGATATGTTTGCATCTATACATATAAGCATAGATCTGTATAAACAATATAATACTCTATAACTTGAGATTTTCTCTAATAAGGATATAAAAAAATTACTTCTTTTAGGGATTAGGAAATATCTAAAGAAACATGTTCTAAAAATAATTCCACAGCAAAATAAGATCTTCCTATTTCCTGCTCTAGACCTTGATGGAAAAGCCATGATGTATGTATGTATATAAAAGCTGTAAGCTATGTTTTGAATATAAAGAAGCTATTGTTTTGACTAACTTTCTTTACCCACTCTAACCTATTTAAAATAATAAGGTTAGCTTTGTCTTGATACTGTTGAAGTTTCTCTGTTATTTTTAGTCCTGGGGACCAACTGTAATTTTCTGGATTTTTCAACATTTTCTTACTATTTAAATCTAAAAGAAGTGTGTGTGTGTGTGTGTGTGTGTGTGTGTGTGTGTGTCTGTGTCTGTGTGCTTGTATGGGTGTATGCACATGTATATATACATACATATATATATATATATATATATATATATATATATAGAGAGAGAGAGAGAGAGAGAGATAAATATATATATGTGTGTATATGCATATATATATATATATATATATATATATATATATATATATATATATATAGAGAGAGAGAGAGAGAGAGAGAGAAATATATAGATATAGATACACATACATGCATATATATGTATGTGTATATGTTATATGTTTATGAGTATCTAATATATAATGTATAATATATATATATATATATATATATATATCTCAGTGGTGATGCCAGGTTATCAGTGTCACTCGGGCTCATCACAGATTTCACATAAGATTCATGCCTGCTTGAAGAATTTCACATTTTTCTGCAATATTTCTAACTCAAAATAGCTTATTTCTTTTTTATATCTTGCATTATGTCTTTCTCCATTTCTAAGTTAAGGGTAAAAATAAAACAACCCTGCAAAACACAACTGATCTTTACACACAATGCACAGAAATCCGACAGCCTGATCTTGACCGACTGTTGTGTGAATTGATGGAAAAGTCATTTCTGATGTATCCGTTAACTTTTAAAGAAGTTCATGATTGGGTTTATCAACTATTTCATTAGTATAGCTTTTTCACATAGCCAGTTTACATCAGTGAAATTGACAATCACACATACACTCTCACATACACTGACACACATACACTGACACATACATACACTCTGACATACACTCACATACATATACTAAGACAGACACAAACATACGTTTACATAACAAATGCGCAAATGCCCAGACTCACAGACACATACACACTCATATATAAAATGTATCGTGGTGGTGGTGGTGGTAGTATAAAATGTCCTTTACTATGTCGTATGTAATGAACACACAAACATACACACTCATAGACACGTTCACAGTCATATACAAAATGTGTGGTGGTGGTGGTGGTGGTGGTATAAAATGTCCTTTACTATGTCGTATGTAATGAACACACAAACATACACACTCATAGACACGTTCACAGTCATATACAAAATGTGTGGTGGTGGTGGTGGTGGTGGTATAAAATGTCCTTTACTATGTCGTATGTAATGAACACACAAACATACACACTCATAGACACGTTCACAGTCATATACAAAATGTGTGGTGGTGGTGGTGGTGGTGGTGGTGGTGGTGGTATAAAATGTCCTTTACTATCTCATACATAACAAAACGTGGGATCTAGTTGGTTTGGCTGTCGTATATATATATATATATATATATATATATATATATATATATATATATATATATATATATATATATATATATACATGTATATATATATATATATATACATATATATATATATATATATATATATATATATATATATGTATGTATGTATATGTTTGTGTGTCTGTTTGTCCCCTCAACATTGCTTGACAACCAATGTTGGTGTGTTTACGTCTCCGTCACCTAGCGGTCCGGCAAGACAGACCGATAGAATAAGTACTAGGCTTACAAAGAATAAGTCCTGGGGTCAATTTGCTCGACTAAAGGCAGTGCTCCAGTATGGCCACAGTCAAATGACTGAAACAAATAAAAGAATAGAGATTAATATGAGAACCACTCTAGAGAGTGCTTACACTTTCAGTTTATCCCTCTATGACCCTCTTATCACTATCTCATGTTCTTTCTTCTTTTCTGTCCATACTACAATACTTCGTTCTTCCTCTGATCGTTAAGGTTTTCTTTGAAGCTACTCTAGACATGCATATCTCAGTTGATTTATAACATTCTGTACTTTGATACACAATGTTAATCATGTTTTACCTTCTTGGCTAGCCGACTGTCTGAATATGCAGACCTAATAATGGATTCAGTTTCTTAACTGATCTTGTCAAGTGATAAATTAAAACTGTCATCTTTACCATTTCTTTTATTTGCACTTCAAATGGAAACTCCTGCTTCCTGTTAAAACATGAACACCTCCCAACTGATCGTCTGTATCTATATATGAGGGGGTGCAGAAAAGTTCCTGGCTTTGGGTAAAAGAAAATACAGGAGGATCAGTTAATTATGATTTTATTCAACATATTCCCCTCTCAAGGCTTATTGCAGCAGTTTTTCTAAGCCCTGTAAAAGAACTCGGAAAGTTGAGCCTCCAACTAGCCATTCATGATATCCTTAAAGCCAGGAACTTTTCAGTACCCCCTTGTATGTAAGTAAATTCATTCAAGTTGTTTTCATATTAATTTATTCATAAAAGATCATAATGGAGTGACTAAGAGGTTTTCATTTTATAAACTATGTTATATAATTAATGTTAATCACTGCCAATGCTTATGTTTTCCAACTTGTTGAATAATTTATTGGCCATATGTGTTGTTGAAACAGTTGTAACTAAAGAATAAATATAATACAATTCTTTGCTTGTGTGTATGTATGTATGTATGTATGTATGTATGTATGTGTGTGTGTGTGTATGTATGTGTATATATGTGTGTGTTTATATGTATGTATATGTGTGTGTGTTCCTGTATATATTTAAACGAATGATTATCCATGCTGCTGTCAATTTGGTTATCTGCCCATAGTGGCCATACACCAGGTGACCAAATATATTGTAGTGGTTGTGTTAGCCAAAGGCTCTTGATATTTACAAATTTTGAACATTTATAAATTACAATTTTTAAATATTTATGTGTATGTGTGTGTGTGTGTGTGTGTGTTTATATTTTTCTTTTGATTTAGAACAAAATATATTTATAGACAAGAGTTTAATATTATTTTATTATGTTCATTAGAGGTGGTGAGCTGGCTGAATTGTTTGCATGCCAGGAAAAATGCTTAGTGGCATTTTGGCCATCTTTATGTTCTGAATTCAAATTCCGCCAAGGTCACCCTTGCCTTTCATCCTTCTGGGGTCACTAAAATAAGTAACAGTTGAGCACTGAGGACGATGTAATCATCTTATTCCTTTCTCTGAACTTGCTGGCCTTGTGCCAAAAATTTCAAACCATTATGTTCATACCTTTCACAAAACCATTTGTGCCTTATGCAAAAGCAACTGAATTCAACAGATTCACTCAGATCATCTTGCTCATTATATTCCATCAAATAATTCCAAAGTGCCTGTGGCATGTAAAAAGCACCATTCAAGCATGGTCATTGCCAGTACTGCCTGACTGGCCCTCATGCCAGCGGTATGTAAAAAGCACCCACTACACTCTTGGAGTGGTTGGTGTTAGGAAGAGCATCCTGCTGTAGAAACTTTGCCAGATCAAATTGGAGCCTGGTGCAGCCTTCTGGCTTGCCAGCCATCAGTCAAACTGTCCAACCCATGCCAGAAGTCTGAAGGGTATCTCAGTGGTTCACAAGAAAATAGAAATACCAAATTACACACTGCTTCTTTGTGGATGGCTTGAAACTGCATGCTAAGAGTATGAATGAGATGAAAAAGTACCAGGACCTGGTATTTGGTCAGGATAAATGTTGTTATATGGTTGTGAAAAGAGGAAAAACTGTATATTTATATACATGTATATGGATACATTTGTGCAGATATATATATACATGTATGTGAGAGTATAGTCTGCCTTTTATAGTTAAGATAAATGTTATTAAAAGGTTATAAAGCAGAAAACACATATATTTCGACCTCTCTTGTCTTGATTTTTGAATTCAGATTATGCTGTCAAATGTAATGTTTATTTATTCACATTGTTTTGAATTAATAATGCATTGTCTCATAGCTTCAAGATTTCGATGATTTGATTGTTCATTTTTAGAACGACATTGTAGGGTTGATGTGAGAGGTCAGATCTGGCTGGTTTGAACATAAAACAGGTAAAATACTTTGACTGGATATGGCTGGTTTTAATGCTAAAGGGTTAAAGATCCAGTATGAGAGTCCATCCTCAGTTACGACAACCTCATCAACCAAGATTGCTGAGATACATGAATTTCTTTGCTCCAACTGTTAACTTAAGCTTTGCAACATTATTATTTGCATCACTGAGTTCTAATTCCACTGAGTTTGACTTTGCCTTTCATCCTTTCGGGGTCAATAAATTAAGTACCAGTTGCATACTGAGGATCAGTCTAATCAACTGGCCCCCTCCCCAAAAATTTCAGGCCTTGTGCCTAGAGTAGAAAAGATTATTATTTGCATTTCTAAGGCTGTGAGCTGGCAGAATTGTTAGCATGCTGGGTAAAATGCTTAGTGGTATTTTGTCCTCCCTTATGTTCTGAGTTCAAATTCTGCCAAGGTCAACTTTGCCTTTCATTCTTCTGGGGGTTGATAAAATAAGCACCAGTTTTGCATTTGGGTTGATATAATCGACTAGCCCTCTTCCCTAAAATTTTAGGCCTTGTGCCTATAGTAGAAAGGATTATTATTTGCATCTCTCTCAGTTTTTCTCTCAATGGAGATTCCAACTTTGCTGTCTTAGTAGCAGAGATACTGGGCTGTGCATGTGTTGGTTGTTTTTTTTTATTAACTTGGGTTTGTAGATCTTCATCTGTTGCAGGAATAAATGGTCAAATGTTGGTACCTTTTAGAAGTTGCTCTTCAAAGCTGTTGCTTTGATTGAGTCTGCTCACAAATGTTGTTTTCATTGTAATCTTGAATACATAGAAAATTCATGCTTCTTGTTTTTGCAGTACATATTGTAAAATAAAAGATAGAGAAGATTAGTATGGTTCCTGTGCAAGGATGACATGCAAATTCATGAAGCTTTCCATATTTTGTAGATGCAGGTATGGATGTGTGTTTAATAAGTTTGCTTCGTAAGTACATGGTTTTGGGTTCAGTCTCACTGTGTGACACTTTAATGGGTGAATTCTACTACAGCTCTGGCTGATTAACCACCACCACCACCACCACCACCACTGTTGTCGCCGCTGCCACCACCACCACTGTCACTGCTGCCCTTCAAGGTGCTCTGTAGAGGGACTGAATCTGAAATCGTGTGGTTGGGAAGTGAACTTTTTAACCATATAGCTATGCCAGCACCAATGCGGAAAATCAGTCTGGAAGAGGTTCCCCTCTCTCCTAACTATGTTTACAGCAGAAGTTGAATCTAACATAACAAACAAATAAATCATTTGTCGATTTTTACTGCATAGAACATCAAAGTGTTTGCACTCTGCTTTACTCATTTCTTTTCTAAGTTGATCAGACAACTTGAAGGTTGAGAGTCATGGATTTTACCTATAGCTTGGCTTGCTATGAAATCTCCCAAATTAACACTTTATCTTTTACTTTTATTTGCTTCAGCCATTTGACTGCGGCCATGCTGGAGCACTGCTTTTAGTCAAACAAATCGACTCCAGGACTTATTCTTTGTAAGCCTAGTACTTATTCTATCGGTCTCTTTTGCTGAACTGTTAAGTTATGTGGATGTAAACACACCAACATCTGTTGTTAAGTAATGGTGAGGGGACAAGCACAGACACACAAATACATACATTCATATATATATATTATATACGACGGGCTTCTTTCAGTTTCCGTCTACCAAATCTCCTCACAGTGCTTTGGTTGACATGAGGCTATAGTAGAAGACACTTGCCCATGGTGCCATGCAGTGGAACTGAACCCAGAAATTTGCGGTTGGTAAGCAAGTTACCACACAGCCACTTCTGCACCTTTAAAAGAATTAACTTTATTTTGTTTTTGTATCTCTGTTAATTGGTATCTATCAATCATCATCGAGGGTAAATTTTGCAGGGTGGTGATATATTAACTTGTATTTATTTTATGAAGCTAGGAAAATGAAATGTAATATGAACGACCAGTAGGATTTGAATTTGGAATTTGATGGGACCAAACTTTATCGCCCATTCATTTTGGATTGGAAAAAATAAATATAAATTAATCGACTTTTACAGCTTCTAGTTGTGAATTTCTGTCTTTCTCACTTTCACATTTTTGTGAATGGCGAATTTTATACATTTTTGGAGAAGCACAAGAGATTCTTGAAAAAATTATAAAAAGAGCTACTTTTACATTCTTTCTTTAGAGCTTGTCTTTCCTCTGCAGCGTCTACCCCACCCCCTGCAATAAAGACATTCTCATATTCACTCTCTCTCATACATTCACGTTTTCTTTCGTTATCACTAGCTTGACAGGTTGTCGCTCGAGATCGCTAAGAAGGAATAGTAAGACATGGATTATGTGAAGTGGTTCTCACTTATCTGACTTGTTACTATCGCTAGATACTGCAAAAGAACACTTTCTCATATGTGCATGCTGTCATCGATACAGACAGGTATAAATGACAAATCACATGCATACACACTCGCACATCTTTATTACATGCATGCACAAACTCCGATGCTGCTCTGGATTCTTATTTGAATTTAATAAATCATTGCTTTAATCGGTATATATATAAAATACATCAAACACAGTAATCCAAGGTATTTAATCTGGTATTCCATATTTTCGTTAAACTTGCCACCCTGAAAAAAACTAAAGACCTTACCCATTCTTTCTTTATTGAATAAACTTTACGTTACGAGGCAAGGAATTTTAATTTTAATTATTTTTTTTTTATCAGTTATACAAAATACCTAATGTGTATTTCATGTAAACACATTTTGTTAAAATAATCCATAGTTATCTATAGTCAAAATGTCAGTAATAAAGTATATTACCACTGAATAGAGGTATTTTAGGACCAAAAATATCCATGGAAGATCGGACGTATGGTACGTCACACTAACACACCAGTGTATTTTGGACATTCTCAAGACGAGTACAACTCTACAGCTCCCTTCTATATCTCTTTAGTAATTTATTCACTCCTACATGAACTGAATAATAGGTCTTCGGTCGTTCCCGCTTTATTTCTTGTTTTCTGTCCACTAACTGATCAAACAGCATTAATAAAAAACGAAGGTAATTATAATTTTAAAAAATGCTATCAATTTTGCCCTATATAATCATTTTTAAAAATTTATATTTCCATTCTATTTTTCCTGTTGTTATAAACTTTAAAAATCAATTAGAGCTGCTGCAAACATACATTTCTGTATTCAGTTTAAAGGTTGTTTAAAAAATTCGAATACTGTTTCTGACCCTGATCTCCCACCCTAGTTTCTATATGTTTTCTATCTGTTCTTATGAGCTGTTATCATGCTAAACAGTACCTTCTCGTAATAGATCTTCTATAGAAAACACTCTCTCACTCGCTCCGCCTACGCTCTCACAGCCACCTTGTATATTTTACTCTGTCACTGCCCCTCCGCCTCGCACCAGCCACTACTACAATTACAGCTGCTGTAGACAGAGTAGTCTTGCCCGTCCGTTTCTCCGTCCTCTCCTAAACAATCGACATACGGCTTTAGGCTTGTGTAGAAGACAGTCTCGTTAAGTTATTATCCCAACTTCCATCTATAAACTCCGTTAGTCTGCTTGACTATCGACAATACACAAGCCACCAAGTAACTACTCCACTTGTCAACGTAAGGCGACTTTAGTTTGAGAGGAACACTTACTTGCGCCATGTCGTTTGAATATTCCCGTGCCCTGATGAGGCCTGTTACGGAGTCTCTCTTGGACAAAGTGAGGAGTACTGATTCGACGATAAAGTTGAATTTCGCAAATCTTCAGAGAGAACAGAATAAGCTGGCCGAAGTACTGAAGAAACGTAGAATAAATGTAACGTATATCAATGCTAACCCCAACTACCCGGAAGGTTGTTTCATTGAGGATTGTGCTGTAATCATAGGGGAAACTGCTTTGATATGTCGCCCGGCTGATCAATCTCGACGAGGAGAGGTATTTATCATTATTTATTATTTTTCTCATACATTTAGCTAGCCAGTATTGTTCAACTCTTTCGCTCACTCTCTCTTTTTAAACATCATGTTTTTCCCATTATAAACAAAACATTCTGCACCTTTTTGGTTCTTGTTTTTCTTCGGCCTCACATCAGCATAACAAACTTTGCGGTTCTCCACAAAGCTGGCTATTCTTATTATTATTTTGTTGTTACATTTTATGGGGGTTGATTTTTTTTTTATCCTTCTACTCTGGAAAGCCTAACCAACAAAGATACAAATAGTAGTTATCTATTGATTCGATTCAAGTGAAACTTCCTTTAATAAAATTGTCCTTGTTCATTTTAAATATTAGCAACATACACGCACAAAAAGAACCCAAAAAGCACACCTTTTAAATGATCTCGTCAATTCCAACTATCACTTTATCAGTAGTTCTCAGATAATTTCAGGTTACCAATATTGTTGTATTTCGGTATTCTTCTCATTTCTTCTATTGGAAAATGATGAAAATACTAAGTGAAAGAATAAAATACAAACCGACAAAGAAAAGCGAAAGTGCCTTGGTTCTCTCCTCACATATTTTACTTCGATATATATATATATATTTATATATATCCTTTATCAGTCAATAACTTAAAACGTATTTATCAAACAACGCTTGTTTTTATTTCCCCGTCATTATATTTGTATCATTCCACTTGTTTTAGTTTGAAATTCAATAGAATTGACACATAATCAATAAGAAAGTTGCCTTTTTTAAAATCTAATATTTGTGTATCTATTTACGTAATTAAATTGTATTCGTTATCGTCGATCTAACACCATTTCCCCCATATCAAAATTTCTCCGGCTCTCACTCGGCAATTAAAGGTATATAATTGAATAGAGCCATGTGAGACGGTTGGTCGGTGATACAGTGGAAATTATATCTATCTATCTATCCTCACGCACTTACCTGGTTAGTCACACGACACCTCTTCTCTCTCTGACTGCTTTTACATTGAAGAAAAAAAAATTATATCACCCTTTCGCTAATGAAGGTTCTCTTCAACTTTTAAACAGTTTAAATTTGTAACATGGTAGCAGAAAGCTTTGACAAACGTGGTGGTGATTGTTTTGTTTGGCCCCAGGTCAGTCCAGATTCGGTCGACATTACGGTCCATGGCAAGATTTTTGATGGCAGTAATATTTTACAAGCGATTACTATTTTCTCTTCTCTCATAAACGCATGTATTTACGTGTGACATCGCTGTTGAACTATTTTCTGTTGTTATTTAGCCCTAGGTCAGTTCTGATTGTCGAGACCTGTAGTCAAAGACGTTCCAACCGTTACCATCGCGTCTTTTCTCAAGCATTGTGCACGCAAGGCTGCACTAACAAATATACATATTTTTTCAAGATGGTAGAGTATGATTTAATGGAAATTCGACTACTATTTTTTTAGTAGATCGAACGAGTATTAGTGGCTACCTCGTTGGCTCGAGTCTTAATTGTTTGTATGTATATCGATAGACTATGTATGTGTGCCCGTGAGTGTATATATTACTATTAAGACAATGATAATTGCTTTGGAACAGTTTCGTAACCTTAGACACTTTGCAACAGATCTCAATCTTACATTATTTTTTATAGATTTTGATTTATCGATTTATTTTGGAGCCAGTAAAGGAGCCTCTATGTGGTCGATTGCTCAGCCTGTCGAAATATCGACCAAATTGTCTCATATCACACCCTACCATCGTAAAAGAGGAAGAACATGTTGGACAGTGTAGTTCTAGAGATACACCAGTCCCACTTCTCAAAATTGGGATGGGCACGACTGGAACATTTTAGAGTGTAGTAGGTCTGATCAGTCAGGCTTGACCAGAGACTAAACAAAAACTTTTGTTTGGTCATGAATTATGGTTTTTTTTCAGTGTACGCGATCTGTCATACTTCTGTAGTAAACTTAGAAGAAAATACAAATCAGAATACATTACCAAACACGAAATGTCATTACATTTTCTAAAGAAATAATAACAGACATGTGTATATTTGATAATGCCTCTCAAGCCCAAATAATTTAACAAGGACAGTGTTGGTTGATTTAGTGTAATAGTGACCAGATTCAGTATTTCTGGTTTCCTATACAAACAAAAAAAACCTATACCAGATTTTTTGTCATCTATATTAGAAAACAATTTAGTAGAATCGGCTAAAATTTGGATCAAACAACATCTATCCCTCTTAAATATATAGATAATGCAATAATGTTATTTTCGTTTATGAGGCATTCATATATGCATATTTAAAGTTCGTTCAAGAGCATTTGAGTTTTTGAAATAAACTCAATTGATAAATTCCCTCCGGCCTATCACGCTACGCATCCCAGCCCTCAGCTAGCCGCATGTGTTGTATGCGTGTGCGTGTACGTGTGTGTGTGTATGTGTGTGTGTTTGCGCGCGTGTTTGCGCGCGTGCATACATACACACACATTGCAAGAAGCAACGAAAATTTTAGAAAAAATGAGTGGAAATCGAACCGGTGATTATGTTAATTCATAAGGCATTAAAACAATGACACCCCATACCCAATATATAAAAATAAAAATAAAGTACTATATTACAGTCTCACGATAGCTCGTTTTATATATCGATTACGACAAAGTGTATATCTAAATGCATACGAAATGTACCGGCTGAAGCTAACAAACTGTTTTATTTTAGTATTTAATTTTATTTAATCCGTCGACCTGTTCCTCTGTAAAGTAGTTTACAATGACTCATATATATACCTGTCTTTTTCACCTTGTCGCTTCACTTATCTGTCCACAGCATTCCTGTTGGGTTTTTAATACTGGCTGCGCACACACACTGTGTATGTGTGTGTATGAGTGTGTATATATATATATATATATATATATATATATATATATATATATATTCGTGTATGTAGTGTCATTTCTTATGCTTTGCTCTAAATATATCATAGTTCTCTCTCCTACCTGTTAAGCTATTCATGTTCAGTGCAGTGTCTCTTGACCTCTTAAACTTACACGTCTCTTAGCTCCTCTTTCCTCTCACCTCACTCTGTTTTTATTTTATCACACACACACACACACACACAACTAGTTTGGTCTCTATGAAGGGGACCGTGTTTATAACCTTTGCGTATTCACCAAAACTGTTGATATCAACATGCATCCAGTTCTTGAAAATTCGTTGGTCAACAGCTGTGGGTGTGGTACGCACAAGAAAGAACTTCCAGAGGACAGCCGTTGCAATAATGAGGGACTAAGTGAAGTGGTTAGTGGATGGGCAGGGATAGTGAACAGAATTTGGATAACAAGGAGAGTAGAGATGAGTGAGTCAGAAATGTCTGATCGAAGTTGGTACAAGATCAGCTCCAAAGAACAGAAACCACTACAAAAGACAGTAGAAAGACTGCTTGTTTGTAGGCCAGAGATTGGTGTTTGTTTATGAGTTACTTCATGATGCCAATCAGTTGGGTTGCCTTTTTTTTTTGTTGTTGCAGTCTAGGATGTATGGCTGCAGTTTCACCCCAGATGTGTTAGTACTACTCCATTAGAAGCTTCACATTGTATTTTTGCTTCTTAAAAATGTGCATTTGCCTGAAGAGATCTTTAGTGAAGGAGGCTTAGCATTTGTAGTAACATTGAAGGTTCTAGCTACATATTATATATGCGGGGTGTGGTAACTGGCAGCAGAGTTTGGACTTGGAGGCAAGGAAGAGATTAGGAATGCTTGGATTGTCTGTCTGTTGGTCAGGTATGTGAGTAAGGGATGTAGATGTAGAGTTGAGTATGGCAAAGGATTCTGTTTTCTGTATATACAATATTTCTGTGGGAAGAGTGCAAGAACCAAGAAGTTGATAACTTTGGAGAAGGGTGACAGTTAAATAGTTGTTTGTAGTTAATAATTTCAGAGAACAACTCAGGAAGATGTATTTGGAAGAGTGGGTGGAAGAAGATTATGTAAACAAAGCTCTCTGTATGTAATGTAGTAAAACATTTTTTCCTGTGATCTCCAGGCAAGAATCTGAAGATATGAAATGGTTCAGCCATGTATTAAAGCTAACCAGAAACTTCATAGTGTTGGTGTTCTGCCAAAACTTCTCAGACCCCCAGACCATGTAGTAAACTGTCCAAGAGATGGATCTCTCGGATCCATAAAGACAGGATTTTGACTCAACAGCAGCAACCAGAGCACCCAGTTAAAGATAGTAGCAGTTGTCCAGCTGGCAGGAGAGAGCAAGGATTTAAAGAGAACTGAGTAACTAAGTTTCTCTCTCTCTCTTTTTGATTATATATATATATATATATATATATATATATATTTATATATATATATATATATATATATATTTATATATATATATATATATATATATATATATATATATATATATATATATATTTATATATATATATATATATATATATATATATATATATTTATATATATATATATATATATATTATTTATATATATATATATTTATATATATATATATATATATTATATATTATATATATATTTATATATATATATTATATATATATATATATATATATTTATATATATTTATATATATATATATATATATTTTATAT